>NC_060905.1:17988068-18240568 GCF_014805685.1 Silurus meridionalis | reverse complement strand
TTGAGCTACAGGAGCTCGTCTGTTGGATCGGACCACACAGACCAGCCTTCGCTTCTCACGTGTATCAATGACCCTCAGCCGCTCATGACCCTGTCGCCGGTTCACCACTGTTCCTTTCTTGGAGCACTTTTGATAGATACTGACCACTGCAGACCAGCAACAGTGCAGTTTTGGAGAACCTGCAGTTTTGGAGATGCTCTGACCCAGTCGTCTAGACGTCATGATTCGGTCCTCCTCAAACTCGCTCAAATACTTACGCTCATATATCCCACTCACTAAAACCATCTGTCTGTTTGTCTGTCTGTCTGTCTGTCTGTCTGTCTGTCTGTCTGTCTGTCTATCTATCTATCTATCTATCTATCTATCTATCTATCTATCTATCTATCTATCTATCTATCTATCTATCTATCTATCTATCTATCTATCTATCTATCTATCTGCAACAATAAATGCTACCCCCTGACCAAATGCATAAAAAAAATCAACATTAATCTCAACACTCCATAATCAAAACCAAGCAAAAACAAAACCCTGAAAAGAATTGCACGAACTTCAAATGCTACACGACTTCAATCCTCCTCCGTGTTCGGCGTGTCGCTGTACCTTGGCCGCATGATGAAATGGTGTGGAAACCTCTAGCAGAAAACTGTGAAGTTCTCTTTCAGGAGGCTTTGACTGATTGCTGGTTAACACTTTTTATAGCACCTCATGTGTTCTACTACTCGATTCAGAGATTGTGTTCATTACACGGTGTTTACTTGGAGAGCGTTAGGATTTTATCATAATTCTTGATTCTCTTGCAAACTTTCTGGTCAGTTGAATAGTAAATCTTTGATGCCTTGCGTGTATTCCAGTTTGGGTAAAATCAGATTAAAAAGTTGATCATGTACTGTTTTCTGATTCTGTTCTTGAGAACATGGTTTTCCAAGGTCCAATGAGCATCTCCAATATGAGTTATTTTAGACAGAACCACAAATAATACATTATGTAATATTTGGCCTAGTGGCAAATGTTGGTGTAAATTAGAGGTCTAAAAAGTAGCTGAAAATCATACTTGAGTAAAAGTATATGTTATGTAATGTTATATATGTATGTATGCATGACTTGAGTAAAAGTCTTTAAATATCTGATTTGCTCAGTACTCGAGTATTTGACTCCTATTGACTCCTCTCATAGAGGATCAATATTTTCATTCAACTTCAACTAAAGCTGTTTTTTTAAGGATTTTGGAGTTTATTCGAGCTCTTTTTGGACTGAAAACGAGGCCAGCGGTGCTAAAAGGTCGCTCACAGGCACAGATGTGTGTAGAGGAGTGTTGAGCCTTAATGACATGTTCAGCAGTGGTGTTATTGGTGACGCTCATTGTCCATAAAAATATAGTGAATTAAAAAATACATCTATTGAATTATACATGTAATTGAGTAGAGTGTAAAAGTTGCCTAAATCTTTGATACTCATTAAAACTAAAAAGTGTCCAAAAACTACAGTAAAGAAGTGCATTTACTCAAATACTTTACACCACTGGTGTAAACTACCAGATGTTTTTCCCTTCAAGGATGAAGAATTACAAAATGTTAGTTCTATGGGTTAATCTATAGCCAAAAAACTCAGATTCAAACCTTATATGAGCAAGCTAGTGGATGAAGACGAAGTTAGGAAGTTTTGATTTGAATTTACGTTGTTGTTTCGATAGACACTAAACATTTCCGGGCAAAATAGGAGTTAAACATAGAGATAAAGTAAAGATAAATCTTTTTTTAAAGCAAGAAGAATCCTTTCCCCTGAATGATGATGAGCCACAAACATTTAATGAGTAGATTTTCTAAATCGCATTTCAACCCAAACGTTTCAATTATTATGATTTTACCTTTGTGCACTAGAAGAATATACAAGTGAATTCTATTTGTTTTTCTCCACCAAGCAGTTCAATGCAGCAATTTGTGGCACATGAGAGTCTCAGGAGTGCATTTCTTTCATTCTCGCTAATTTCTTGACCAGTGATTTGTTGTTCATCATTAAAAGCTTCATATTCTGGCTTTGGTTCATTTATCCTGCCCAAGATTGTAGAGAAATTATATTAGAACGGACTGAAAACCTTTACCCGAATACACAAGACAAATTAAATACACATGCTCATGAGATATGAGACTAATCAGAAGGGACAGAGAGTGTGGACAAGACGGAGAGGAAATCAGGGATAAATGAATAAATCAAATAAAAAAAAAAATACAAGAAAGTGTACAAATCCTTTCACTGTCTTAAGTAGACATCAACAAGACAAGGAACATTAAGGACTTTTAATATCTAATCAATAATGCCAGGTATTACAATATATGCTTGTTTGTTTGTTTGTTTGTTTATGAACTTTTCATCAGTAATAGCTGTAACCTGTTAAGGAATAAAGTGCTTCTCTCCCAATTCGAAAGTATTGGATTTATGAAGGACAGGGCACTTGCTCTTGCCCACTGAACATTATATCTATATTTATAGCTGCAATGAATAAAACCTCATCATTCATTTAAGACATCTTTCTCTTTAAATACAGTATAATTCAAAAGTCTTTTAATGAGCAAATCTCATAATCGTATATGTAAAATAAAAGGCATAGTTAATATTCAAACAAATGCAGTTCAGTGTCAGTGTTTGTCCTTCTGCCTGAAAACTGCAGGGTTTTTCAACAATACGATTATACTGTGCAAAATACTGTAATCATGGGACAATCATATTTGGGTTGAAGATGCTGGTTAGTCTCAGTAAATCAGGTTGGAATACACACACACACACACACACAAACAAACACACACACGTTTTAAAAAGAAAAAAAAAAAGGCGTGAGAGACACACATTATACATAATGAAAGCGAAAATCAATTGTGTGTCTGGTGACACTGTTTGAAAAAAAAAAAAAAAAGAAATGCCCTTCCAGGAACGCATTGAAATTCAATATCATTGACAATTTCATTTTCTCTATAGTACCAAAGCCAATACTATCTCGGATCACAAGCCTGAAACACTTTACCCCGAATGAAATCATGTTGTAATTAACATTTAGCTTAAATGTACATGTTCAGCGTGTAACGAGGACACTCGTTTCCTTTCCAGCGATTTTATCTAAAAGAAGTAGCTGTATAATAAAGCCTCCTTTTTTCTTTTACTATTTTTTCTCCATAAGCATGACATATAAATAACTCACAAATGTGTATTTCATGTTTTTGTTCCAGTCATGTGGTTTCTTTACCAGGTAGCAGGATATGTTACAGATTGTACTCATTTGCGAGCGCGGGAGTGGCCAGAGGTTGGATATTTCTACACTTCTGTTCACAGTGCTTCCTCTCGCTACAACACGAAGCCTTTCCTAAAGCATGCTGGGAGCAGTGGGGGTCAGATGAGCGGCTGGCTTGTTAGCACCATCGCTGTGGTAAACAATAGTTGGCTAAACCGGCTTGTTTCGAAAGTCTTTGCTATGCAGAAATCCCTGTCAATGCTTAATTACGTGACAGAGTAGAACTTTGTTTGGATTGTGTTTCACTAAGTTTGGCCCGTACTAAATATGCACAGTTTTTTCTTCTTTTTTTTTCTTCTCTCCTACCAAGCAAGGTGTAGGCTGGGTTAGAGAAACAGCAGCGTCGTAAAGCTGTGGGTGGACCATCTTTCACGAAGGCCAGTGATGTATCACCCTAGCGAGATAGCAGCTACCATAAATGATTACCTGTAGCCGACCAGGGCTTTGTAATAAAATGGAGCATTATCAATTCACAGGTTTTTGGCCAGATAGCATTCCTGCAGCTACAATGCGATCATAATCAGGAGAGGAAGTGCATCTGTATTCTGCCACTGTCTCCAAGCATGCACCAGGGATCTGCCAGTGAAAAACGGCGAGGATGATGAGACTGATTTCACTCCTGCGGTGGCTCCGAACCTGACACGGCCTCTAATCTTCATCTGCATCTTGCTCTCGGATACCTTCAGCCTCATGCTGTTTCACTTTTACCTGAGTTTGGAGAGATTACAAAGAACAAGTCGAATGTAGTATCGAAGAATTTGTGTAGTGTACAGAGTGAAATGCACAGCAGTTTATTGATTCTATTGAGTATATATATATATATATATATATATATATATATATATATATATATATATATATATATATATATATAATACTGTATTATACTGTTTTTATTTTTTTAAAGGAGAGAATATATACAGTATATATATATATATATATATATATATATATATATATATATATATATATATATATATATATATATATATCTCATTCAACATTAAGTCTTTATTTGCTGTTATAGTCATCTAGGAAGATGTTCCACTAGATGTGTGCTTGTGGGGAATTTGTGGTCAATATGATACTAGGGAGATAGTGAAGTCAGGTTCTGATGTAGGTGAGGAGGGTGAAGCCAGCATTCAAATTCAGAGAAGGAGATCTTCCAATCCAACCCATATAAAGTATATCTTCATGGAGCTGGTTTTGTGTGTAGGAGCTATTGTCAAGCTGAAACAGGTTTGGGTCTCCTTGTTTAGGTAAAGGGAACAACATTCAATTGTGTGCCTGAAAAAGACAGGTGTCCCAAAACTTTTGTCAATCGAGTGTAGCGCTGTAACTAGTATAATTTACTTTACATTAATGTTCACTTTTTTAACTTTAGTATTCCTGTTTCACATATTTATTACATATTTATTTATGTATATTAACTGTAAAACACTGACTAATTATGTTACAAATTTAGTTTTTAAATATTTGCTTCTTTTTTTAAATACATGATAAAAAATTAATTAAAATACCTCCAGATATTTGACTTGTTATTGATTATTGGATAATGAGAAATATTTGATCAATTCACTGTTGGTGTATTCAAGATGTTGTTACATGCTAACTTACATTACTCAGCTTTTTTTAACTAGTCCACAATATTTCTTTTTTTAGCCTCCAGTTAAAGATGATTGGTTGATTGACATTCTTGAATTTTTTTTTTTTAGTAAATAACTGGAATATTATAACATAAGTAATATAACACTATACTATTATTTATTGTGTTCATGTACATTATGCAACATATTGATGATAAAAGCTCTTCTCAGTTGCATATGTACACTTTAAAATTGCTTAAATTGATATTTTCGAACTGGAAAGGCACATCAAGTAAAAGGCTAAATCATTCTATCGCATTTTACACTGAGTTTGTTTTGCTTTCAATCTCCAAGCTTCTCTCATTCTGAACGATATGTTTCAATCCGTTGACTTCCTCCTGGTGGTTCAGGGTCGAATCCTATACAATTCAAGCCATTTTTCCACCCGGAAACTTGGCTGCCAGATCCTCACGGTGCAGCTGCCTTGCTTCCTTGCTTCCATGGCAGGATCTCAGCAGAGGACCATTGCATATTCACACCGACAGCGCAGAATTTAGCAAGACACCAAGCAGAACAGCACAATGCCTTTTATTCATCAGGCTCGTCGGGCCGTGCACTGCGCCAGAACGAATTACGGATAAAGACTGGAAGTGACGCCTGTCGGACGGTTTGAAATCATACTTCCAGTCCTGACAGCGAGGAACCTTTAGCTTCATTTGTTGCAGCGGGTGGAAGGGTGGGCTGGTGGGTGCTACCTAAGTGCATTATGCAGACACACAGTATGTAGGAGTGGGTAAAGAGATTGTAAGAAACCAAGAATAATAAGGATAAAGAGATAGAAAGAAAGACAGACAGAAAGCAGACGTCTGGGAGGCCTCAGTGCCAGGCCTTGAGGCAGCATGTTAATCAGGGTGATGACTGAAATGATGGCTCATCTATCTTATTTGGGTGACAGAGATCAGCCACTCCCTTGTACATGTCTGTACCACACACCGGGGACCGTATGACAGACAAGACAGGGAAAAAAAAGAGGACGAGGGTGAGGGATGCACCTATCTATGTCATTCGTGTTCGAACACACAGAACATTCCTGCGCCGAACACCGGCACGTTTCCTTCAATGGGACGCAATTATCAAAGTAAAAAAAAAAAAAAAAGGATTTATCTGTTAAACTCCAATCAAGCCCTGTATCTCTTTACATTTCCTGTTTCCTGTTTGGATTTATAGGAAAGTGCTTCTTTGTATTCTTTTTCCAGGCTAAGCTCCTTCCAAATGCATGAACAGATTCTACAGGATCGTGAAAAAAAAAAGGAAAATGACGATTCCCGGGTCCATCATTCCTGCTCTTTTATTTCCGTCTGCGCATTGACGAGTGCTTTTATTCTCATCTGACTGGGTTACACTGCCGCCCATTATGCGTCTGCTGCTCTCAGCCCTCGCGACGAATGAGTTCCATTCAAACCCGTGCACGCGTGAAAAAAGGCCTCTTCCTCCACAGAATCATCTAATGCTGCTTTCGAACACACTTCTCCCGGTCCCTTGTCATGGCAGCAAAAACCACTGGTGCTCCTGTCTTTCTTTCTTTCTTTCTTTCTTTCTTTCTTTCTTTCTTTCTTTCTTTCTTTCTTTCTTTCTTTCTTTCTTTCTTTCTTTCTTTCTTTCTTTCTTTCTTTCTTTCTGTTCAGCTGCAAAACATTGAACAAATCGAGTTTGTGTATGTGTGGCAGTGTGTATGTGTGTGTGTGTGTGTGTATGTGTGTGTGTGTGTGTGTGTGTGTGTGTGTGTGTGTGTGTGTGTGTGTGTGTGTGTGTGTAAGTGCTAAGATGTAAAAAAGACACACCCTGTATGCCATTAATTCTCACATTTTACATATTACTCTCCTTCATGGTGGCTTTCCGGATGGTTTAATTAGACCAGAGGGAGCTGCATGGAGACAGTGTCTCTCTTGGGCTCTCACTCTTTCTTTTCTTTTCTTTTTCTTTCTTACTTAAATCTTTTCAAGAAAACTGGGAAATGCTCAGGGAAGCCGCACCAGTTACATTCAGATCTCAATCCACCGAAGCAGCTCAGATCCGACTCTAAACTAAAATCAGACGCGTGTAACTGTATTCCTCGACTGATCCTGCAATTCAACACTTGTTTGTGTAGCTCTGATTTTGATTTTGTATTTAATGCATTTAAGGTTTGTGAAAGTGTATAGTATTGTTGTGTCGTTTGTAGCAACACGTGAGCATGTTTCTTAGGATTGAAAATTTTTGCGTTGATTTTTTTAAATCATTTTTTACGGTTTTGACATTATAGGTCGTTAAAGGTCGTAAGAAAATGTTTATGTAAAAGATAATGGATAGAAAAAAGAAGGATCCCATACTCATGTTGCTTTATTTTCAGCTGTCTTTTGAAGTCACCTTGATGTCACCTTGAAGTCACCGTGACTACACAACCATCTAGCACGGAATTATAGAAATGATAGAAAGTTAATAAATTTTTTAAATACAGCATGAATGCTAGTCATGTAAATGACCTAAGTAAAAAGCAAGATGATGCATGGTTTCAGGTGCAATTGTTGTCAAATAACACATAAAAATTGACTTTCTAAGAGTTATCATGGCAATACAGCAACTCCATCATGAAACCAGGCACAGGTTTATATTTTGGAAGCTGCCCAGATCGGAAGTCACGTCTCCCCTGACTAAACCTTGCACCCAGAAGTGGGAGGGGTCCCACAAAACTGTCAATCTTCTCAGAATATCCCGTACACGTGTACCGGCTGCCCTATCAGCTTTCCACTTACATACTTCATTAAGCAGTAGGAGACGTGCATCAGTGTGGGCATGAGCACGCCTCTCCCCTCTCGGCCTGCCGGTGTCAGCCTGGGAGCGGATGGGCTTTTGACTAGCACAGGATTGAGAGAGGCTCCGTTATTGGGCTCCTGAATAATGCATGTCCCGTGGAAGAAGCTGGAAGACGCCTAGCCGCTGTCTTATAGAAGCTGACGGAGCGTCACTTCACATCATCGACGGCTGACTAGCATGGATGGGGACGGGGGACAGGGACGGGGACGCCCACCCGCCCCTCGCTGAGACGAGACAAGGCAAGATGAGGCCCTGCCAGGCGAGCTCAACAATCCTCCAGCAGCAGTATCGCTAGCACTGACGGAATCATCCGGAAATACACTCTGTACCCTCGCGGTGTTCCACTCTGACAGAGCCAAACAGGACATAGTTTGACAGTAGAAATACAGTATAAAATAAGTAAACATCTCGCCGTACATGTTACATGAACTCCTATGGAAACACGACGGTGTCTAAAATAAACACCCGAGCGTGTTGTTTTTAATTCAAATGAACACTGCTATTGAACATGTCTATTAGGAAGCATGCTTTGCTTGTGCATTAATCACGTTGGATCGTTAATACCGTTTACAAAACTCTAACAAAATATTCAACTCACTCTGTGGATTATTCACTGCTGAAATACATTTTTGATAATTATATTAAAAAATATGTGAATATTAATTGGGCTTTGATGTGTGAAACTTTACTAAAACTAGAGTTTAAATTATTTCAGTTTTGTTAAATCAAGATACATATTTTTGTCGTAATTGTATATTTTATTTGAGATTATGTATTTGAGTTTGGTTTACATGTTTAAATTGGGATTGCATATTTGAGTTGATTTGAATCGAGATTACATTTTTAGGTCAGGATTGCATAGTTGAGTTGTGATCATCTATTTGAGTTGAGATTATATATTTAAATTGTGTTCTGGAATATTGTATCCTGCCTAAACACTTTAAAACACTTAATCACTCCAGGAAAAAGATAAACCTAGTCAGTTTGTCACTGTGGAAAATAAGCCCAAAGCAGAAACCAGAGTCTCAACTCAAAGTCTCTGGTCTCAACTCAAATCTCTGGTCTAATCTCAACTCAACATATAATCTCAACTCAATACACAACTCAAATATATATAATCTCAACTCAATACACAACTCAAACATATAATCTCAACTCAATACACAACTCAAATATATATAATCTCAACTCAATACACAACTCAAACATATAATCTCAACTCAATACACAACTCAAACATATAATCTCAACTCAATACACAACTCAAATATATATAATCTCAACTCAATACACAACTCAAACATATAATCTCAACTCAATACACAACTCAAATATATATAATCTCAACTCAATACACAACTCAAATATATGTAATCTCAACTCAATACACAACTCAAATATATAGTCTTAACTCTGGAACTGCCAGAGCATACATGAATATCTCTCTGCCTGACTGTTGTGCCTAAAACATATCATGTCTGTGATTGGCTGCAAAAGGATTTTGGGTGGGGCTTAATTTAAAAGACTCTGAATTATCCTCATGTCTGTGATTGGCTGCAGAAGGATTTGGGGCAGAGCGTCAATAAAAAAAACAGGCCTGGGAGTTATTACACTGTTTAAATAATGCATGTTTTGTATGTAAATCCCCAAAGTGAAAACTAAATCTGTGAATAATTATTTGCAATTGTCAGAAGAGTGAATTTTTGATTCATAAAATTACATAAAAGCGTGATGTTGCTTTCACAGACAATTACTTTTGACAGAAATTGAACAACATACTCTTCACCTAGGGTCCACTTGAAGAAATGACTGACAGCGCTACGTGGGCGAAACGCACTCCGAGATGTGACTCGCTCGCCTCTTTGGCAGATGTTGATTACGGGGCTGCGTTTCCACCACACATGCTTCAAATTTCCTTGCATTTTTACCACAACAGTGAACGTGTCCCTAAGGCCTCCAAGTCTTGTCCTACAGATGGTCCGTTTAATAGGCAACAACACTTCCTTATAAAGGTACGTTCACACAAACAACTGTCAGATGTAACACGTTCTTATTGGAAACAGCTGTGTGTCTCGCATGCTTCCTGATGATCGTCAACATGTTTTTACAAAGCCTTACTGTGATTTCCAAGTCCTGTTCCTCTGGATAGATATCACTACGGATCAGTTTCTAATGTTAATAGTGCAAGGATAATGTTGCGCCCTGGTTTTTTTTCGGTGTGACAGTGTTTGGTCTCTGGATTTTCAGTTTCTTAATGTCAACAGACTGCATGGATATTTCCATAAAACCTGAATAAAAAAAACCCAAACAATCCACCACCACCAGGAACTCTAAAACTTTATGTAGCCTGCGATCATGAAGCTCCCTGAAGAGCGGCATAGCGCCGGGGCCCGGTACTGAGCAGCCTTGGCAGGCAGTGTGTTTTCTGAAACAGACGTAAAAGTGCTTTCCAGCTCCCTTCTCGCTGACTTAATGGTCCCTGATAAATCAGTCAAAAAACCCAGCCTGCGTCATTAAACGTAGCATGAACTGGCTATGGTACAAAAACAAACACGCGGCCCAGGGCGGGAGGCATTAAAGACCCTTTAAACGGCCTTCAGGGGCGCCAGGGGGCAGAACAAATATCTTAAACTCTCACTCCTGAATGCACTCACTAACACAGGCCTCGGCAGGAAGAAACAGAAGATAGGTCAATTTTCGCTACATGGGCTCACTCCCCACGGGTGAGATCTCCAGTCTGGAGGCTGTGGAATCGCGTCTATGGCCCTTCATAATAGAGTCATTACATCTGCGAGATGGAAAGACACGTCTTTCCTTTAGGGATTGATACTGGTCATTTAGAAATGGCACTTATACACAGTAATGGCCGGTCAGCACTCCATGCTAGGCTTTAAAGCGTCTGTTTGATTACACCTTAATTGGCTTCGTCATCTCTCATTCTTTGAATTCCGCCAGAGAGATTTTACTCGCAAAAGAAAAACAACGGAATTAGATGTGCACGATGTACAGTAAAGGAGCCCGTTTTGGCAGTGCTTTATCAAAATGACTTAGGAAAAAAAATTCTTCAAATGTTATGCTAAATGTTGTGGAACAAGTTTAAGCTTAACTGACCTCCAGGTGATACATTCCTTCCTGGGAAGTCTGTAGTATTGATGTATAAGTAAATGATGCAGACTTGCAATTACCTCTATGTAAGACCCTGGAATTGCTTTCACATGCTAATCTGTCAGCTACTTTGTAAACTGCAACCTTTTTGATGGACCACCTTTAATTTTTCATTGAAGATATTTTTTCAACTACAAAAATCGAGATTATATTAAGGGTGTATTGATACATGCATTCGTACCGAACTTTTTCGGTACAGGGCTTTCAGTTTGGTGCACGTGTACCAAATGCAGTCCTTTTTACAAAGTTACAATATTAGTTCTCTCTGGAACGTATTAAGTGGTGGACTGCAATTTTGTTTAGTCTCTGCCTCGCATTGTTGTGTAGTGACAATGTTTTAATTATTATTAATAATAATAATATTATTATTATTATTATTATTATTATTATTATTATTATTATTATTAAACTCGAAAACATGCACAACAATGCCAGGGGTATTAAAAAAGAAACTAGAAAAAAAATGTTATTAAAATAAAAATTTAAATTAAATGAAAATGTATATTACTGTAGAAACACACACACACACACACACACACACACACACACACACACACACACACACACACACACACACATATTCATACACCGTATTACCCAAAAAAAAAATATTTTTTTTATTAAACTGAATTTTTTCATGTACTTATTTATTTATTTTAATTTAATCAATTTAATTTGTGCCAAGTTAGTCAATTATTAAATTTAATCAATATAATAAAAAGTATATTGCATTAGTTTGATTTATTCCAGATTTATTCATATATTTTTACAAAATATATATATATTTTTTAATTATTTTATATATCATTTAACCAAGCAAAAAATTTATTTAAAATTGTTTTTAAAATGTGAAATGTTGATGTTCACAAATTTTATTAATAAAAATAATAATAATAAAATAAATAATAATAAAAAAAAAGACAAGCAATATTATGTTTCGCATTTATTCCCCCACCAACCGGCAACCAAAATGAAAAACCGAGGTACGTACCGAACCGTGGATTCTGTGTACCGTTACACCCAAAGTTCATACTGTACTCAATGCATCATAAGTGTAAATAAGAGCAGGTCGGACAGCACGTCAGCCTAAACCCTGCCTCCTGCCAAGCCCCATACGAGGAAATCTGACACCCAGAACGGTTTTAAAATAAACGCTAATGCAACTCTTCGAATCTGTTTTGCCGTTTGCCTTCACCTCATCCGTGACATGTGCCATAGAATGTTGGCAAAACCGCAAGCTATTAGGAAGCCTTTAAGTCAGTCATTGCTGGGTTTTTGATTTACAAGTTGTCTCGAACGTAAACATGTTGGAATTACGCGACTGACAAATAGCATTCAAAGGCACCGAACGCAGCATAAAGCAAGCCTCCATCGGCATGCTGATGTTGGCGCCGCATGAGTAGAGCGATGTGGGTCTGGACAGCATCAATCATAACCTGCTTTGAGTTCCCTTATCCCACCTCCCATACACAACCAGAAACGTGCGCTGAAAAGCAGAGGAAAACGCTGAATACGTGTGTGTGTGTGTGTGTGTGTGTGTGTGTGTGTGAGTGTGTGTGTGTTTTTAAAGGAAGGCAAATCATATCGGAGGGGAGGGGAATATAGCAGGCCTTTTGGCAGAGCACCGGGAAAAGAGGAGTGTCACTTTCCACACTTGACAGACGTACACACCGGTGTGTCTCTCGCAGCCAAAGATTGTTAAATCGCACGTGAAAAATTTACTGGCAGCCCCGAATGCTTTCCATACCATAGACTTTGTATTCGGTATTCAAGCTGAAACATATCCTTCATCTCGGAGGGTTTATTTAAAAAAGTCAACCAGCTTAATTGTAGCTGATGTTAAACTACTACTCATATTACTATAGCTACTGACTTACATAAAGAACAAATCCACTGACATGCTGTAATATTTGGGAGTTTCAGTTCCTTGTTCAAATAAAGTTAAAGTTTGCACGACTTTGCGAGGAAATTGACCCTAATTCATCAAAGAAGTCGAGTGAGCTGATTAAATCATCAAAATAGATTTTTCAGTTTGATACCCATATCAGTATATTCAGACTTCCAGAACGCCAGCATTACTTTGCATATCGACTAGTGATGGCTCGTTCATGAAAGATTAGTTTATTGTGAACGAGTCTTTTATGTGACTCAGGAGAACGAGTAGTCTCAAAGAGTGATTCGTTAATTTTGAACGAGTCTTTAATGTGACTCAGAAAAACGAGTAGTCTCAAAGAGTGATTCATTCATTTTGAAAAAGTCTTTAATGTGACTCAGCAGAACGAATAGTCTCAAAAAGTGATTTGCTCATTTTGAACGACTCTTTAATTTGATTCAGAAGAGTCTCAAAGAGTGATTCATTCCTGTTCTACTGGACGTGCATTAACCACAGCATAGCAAAATCTCCGTAGGTTACAGTACAGAAAACAGAATCGAGTAATTTGACTCGACTTATCTAGCATCCTCTCATGAATCTCATGAGTTCTTTGGTCTAAGTTGTTCGTTCTTTTGTCACATGTCTCTGGCTACGCAATTATATATACATATATAAATTATTGAAACTATAGTCAACGTATGTGTATGTAGATGTTTTGGGGATGTGCTCATTAAAATGTAACATTTTACTTTTGTTTCTGATCAAAGGAACGAAATGAACTAAATGACTCAAAAAAGAATCATTAATTTTGATGAACATGTTTCAAGAGCCAAGTCACTAAAATTATCCAATCTTTCTATCACTGATGTCGACTTAATGGGTGGGGGAGTCCATGAAATTTCCTTCCTGCTATTTGCTTTGTCGGAACAAAACTCACTATGAACACTATGAGGAACAAAAAAGGTAATTTTATCACACCTCTTTATTAAATAAATACACACAAGACCGCTTAGCCTGCGGTTGGTTTGGTGTAAAATGATCCTCATTTAAAAGTTGGGGCTCTTTGGCATGAGATGCTTGCCATCAATCAAAAGTGATTGGTCTAAATAGCATTAGAGAAGCAAGCAACGGCTCCGTCTTATGCATTTCCTCCTTCATAGCTGAGCTTCTCGCTTCGCTTATAATTAACATTGTGTATATTGTGCCCCAAAGCTGTGCAATTAAAGCCCGGAGATTGTGGGATACCATCAGCGTCCTAATAAATGCTTGGTCATAACGATAATGCAACACAATAATGGCTTTCCCAATAACACTGGCCTCATCAGTGCACAAATTAATCTCATTGGAGCCTCTGGAGAAGAGTTTACAGTGTACAGTATAGTGTGCACGGTGGCGAGAAAGTGCGTATGGCGAATTTGTGAAAATGGACAGTGCCAGGTTGGGAGGAATGAAAAGAAAATCGTGGAGAGTGGGTTAAGGCGATTGGGAGCGATTGGGAAAAACAGAGTGAGGACTGTGTGTTTCAGGGTTCTCTGGACTCTTGTGAATGAGGAGTTGTTGTTTCCAGACTCTCCTGCCATCGTGCAATGATGGAGATAAATGAGGAGGCAGTGGAGTCCTCCAAACATGCAGCTGTAGCAATGCAAAAAAGTGCCCAACACAAAGCAGTTAGAAAACTATCCCAAGATATTAGCAGTCACATACATTACAGCACAGTGAATTTATTTTTTTACTTATCCCATCGTGTTAGGGGTCAGAATGCAGGGTCAGGCATTATATGGTGCAACTAGAGTAGATATGGTTAAGAATCTTGCTCAAGCACTCAACAGGGGGCATCTCAGCTGTGGGGGCTTGAACCTCGGATTTTCAGACCAATAAGAGCCTGTTGAGCCACTCAATAAACACACAATAGTTAAACATCAGCTAGAAATATAATCATCTTAATTATTTAGAAATCGAATTAATATCTCATACTTAAAACAGGTGTCTTCTATTACGTTATGAAAAAAAAAAAATCATATTTTCCAGTCTATTCCGTTACCTGAACACGGTCTCTGTTTTAATTTGTAAAAAAAACTTGAATACTCCACACAGCACATGTTTAAGCTGCATCTTCCAATATTTCTCTTTGTTTTTGCTTTTGAAATTATCTTCAAAGATTTGGTAGTAATTAGTCATAAGCTCATGATTTACTCTGTAAAAAATATGACTCCAGTAAAACTAAAATTGTCCCTGTAAACATATACTTAAGTAAAAGTACAAAAGTATTTGCCTTCAGATTACTTAAGCATCCATTATCCATTATTAATGAGTCAAACACTGATTGATTTCTATTACAATTATCATGAACCCCAAACCTTCTTTTTAACTACTTCAAAAAAATAAGGTCACGTGTGTTGTGTCGAGTTCGAGTCAGGAGGTTCTTCATCGTTTATTCCTCTCTAAATGTTCTGCTCGCTGTTAAACTGTATATTTGCAACTGATTTAGCAAAATGTAGTTGAGTGAAAAGTACGATATTTGACTTTGAAATGTACTGTAAAGTAAAAGTGTCCCCAAATAAAAATACTTCAATAAAGTACACATACGTGAAAAAGCTACTAGTGTGGGAACGAATTACATTTACTTCCTTATTGTCACCCACTGGGAGTCATATATGCCTATTGAACAGCCGGTCCCAAGTCCCAATTTGCTGTTATATTAACCGCCAATCTTCTGGGAATTTTCTATGAAGTGGTAGCTCGTGGATAAGGTGTTGGAATTTTGAGCAAAAGGTCAGGGGTTCAAGCCTTTACCAAGCTGCCAATTTTGGGCCCTTAAGCATGGCCCTTAACCCTCAATTGCACAGCTATATAACTGAGATAACTCCTAGTCTCTCTGAAAATGAGTGTCTACCAAATGCCAAAAAAATGCACATTTCATTAGTCTCTCCAGCTTCCTACACTCTACTGCGGCCCCTCACTCATGAAACAGTTAGCGAAGTCCTTTGGATGGGATCAATAAAGCTCTGGTTAAGGAGGAACTGAGATTGTTGTGATGGCTGTCATGCCCAGAGCCGTAGGTGCCATGTTTATCAGTGTCACATCAGCACTTCTCTTCCAGCCCCTTATCACTGGCCCATAGCAGAGCAGCATTATTACACTTGTAGCACTGCTGCTGTTCTAAAACATAAAACGAGTCCAAAATGCTCAACTCTAAACAGATTTAATCTTCCTACTTTTAGAATATAACCATTCTTTTGGAACTTCAGACTTCTCCAGCCATATGTGGTTTTTCCCAAACTCTTACCCAAAAGTTAGAGGCTAAGAATTGTACTATTGTATCTGTATGTGATAGCATTTTACTTGAACTAGGAGACTCAAACCTGTTCCACCATAACAATGCTCCTGTGCACAAAGCCTGACTGCACCCCAGGAACCTCTAAACCTCACGTACATCAGTACCTGCCTTTACTAACACCCTTATGTCTCAATAAATCCTGCACAAATTGTCAGGTTTTTCTATATGTTTCAATGAAATGGATTATTTCCATAATATTATCATTAAATATTAATAATAAGATGTATAATAAAAAATATAATTATATTTATTTCCATTATATATATATATATATATATATATATATATATATATATATATATATATATATATATATATATATATATATTCTAATGAAATGGTTTATTATCCATTGAATCTATTTTATATTTATTTCCATTATATTACCAAAACAACTTACATTTTTAGTACAGGTTTATGTACAGGTTCATAATTGTGTACATTGACATCTGCAAGTCCTGAAGACTTTCTTGTGGTGGAAAACCTCTTAAAAGCCCTGATACTGGAGTTCAATTCAATTCAATTCAATTCCATTCATTTCAATTCTCTTTCAAGTCTTCTTCTGTAAAATGATAAAAAATACTGTCTGTTTTAGAGTTTTTACATTTTTTGGAGTGCATTTTTGAGACTTTCACTGTGCTATAATGTACATGTGATTAAAAAAAAAAGCGAGTAAGACAATGTATAATTGATAGAAATGGAAATCTGCTGTGGTGTAATTTATTTTTAAATACAAGTAGTTGGATTATTAAAGTTATTCTGAAGCCTCACCGACCTAAAGGTGTCCATTTTAACATCACATTCATTACCTTTTGGCACCGTGCGATATTCCGCACCACTCTGTCCTTTTGCCAAACTGCTCTTGATGGTTTGTCTTTACAAGCTCTTTTTGTGATTATCAGCCCTGTTTACAACGCAAGGTTTAATGCCCCTTGTCTCATAAAACGAGGCGAGCGGCGAAAGGCACTGGCACATTTATTAACGCATCCTCGATGACAACAGCCTCGCTGTGTCACATCCACTTTCCGCCTTTAATTATCTTACATTATATCCATATAGGCCCGCGTCGTCGGACGCGCCGAGACCAAACAAACGCCATTCTGCTTTTAGAAAGCGTTCGGCGTGGCTCATTATTGTTATTGCGTGCCGATAATTACCGTATTAAGCATTAAAAAACAAGCTCTTCCGTAGGGGTGGATACACAAACAGCGTGATGAATGTCTTGTTTTATGTAAACATATTACAATTCCCATCAACCTGCAACTAAGATAATATGAGCGGGATATCGAGGGGCTGTTTTTTTTTTTTTTTTCATGACAGTGTGGCCATGGGCATAACAATGTTTCTCAATTAAAAATTTGAGAGGTCATCAAATTCACGCTAGGTGAGAGGCAGAACGGCATGTCCTTACCGGATTGAAGTGTGCACAGAATGGAATTGCTTTCAATCTCTCTCTCCGCCTGACGGAAAAGGAATCGGATAAAAAAAAAGGGAAAAAAAGACAATTGTCATCACTATTTTATCTTTCAAAATGCTGAGCCCTGAGCAATATCGGAGATCCAGAATTAATTTGATTCTCATCATTTCTAATCATAGTCGCCCCCCCCCACAACACCCACCTTCCTCTTCTTCAGCACCACCACATCCTCCATCCCACACCACTGCACTACCCTATAATTTCTGAGTGCTGAGTCCATCTCGGCGTGTCGGTGAGTCTTTCATCCCAGGTGGAGGTTTAATTCAGAGCGAGATGAGGAAAATTAAAAAAGCTCAGTGTCTTCCTGTCAATCAGGGTCTCGCCTCGCCCGAGAGCAGCGTGCTTAAGAGCCGACGGGAACGGTGCTCGTTTGATCTACGGCTTTCAAAGCGCTGGGGAGTGAAGAGCGCCCATCAGAAATCATTACCTCTCTACAGGAGTCTCGGTCTTATTCTGACAACCAGCAATCATACGCAGGTTAATTCAGCGTCCTTTCTGGGTTTTTTTTTTTTCTTTTTCCTTCCACATGAAAAACACTGAGAGAACTTTTCTCATGAGAAGCTCAGCAGAGGATGGAGAAGACTTTAGGTCATCAGAAAACAGTTTAGGCCACAATCTTGAGCAGGAGTAAATCTGTCAGCATCAGAGCTTATTTAGCGTCATCTGCCAGAACTGCTAACAGTTATTAAATTGTATTGCTAATAAATAAACCAATCGTAACAAGAAAAACAATTGAAGAGTTTGAAAAAAGAAGAGAATTGGCGATATTTTAAGGTTTCTAATAACAAGGGCTCTTCTGGTTTTTAGGACAATGTTGCTCTTTGTGATTTCCACATACAACACAGGAACGCAATTACACGGCACAACTGCTCAACAATTGTGTTGCAAATGCTCAAAAACCACACAAAAATACAACATTGTTAAACTAATCAAGGCTCAACTGTGATCATGTGAGTTCATGGTATCAACGAGACTGGCTCTGTTTACCGGAACTTTATTTATCTACGTTTACACACTATCACCTTCAAAACAGACCACTTACACAGCAATACAGAGCCCCTAGCATTCCTGACACTCATGGAAGTCTTTTTTCAAAGCGCGTCAAGCATCTTGAGTTTCTCGCGGGATTTCCGCAAAGGTATCAAAACAGCGACCTTTGAGCTGATCTTCATCTTCGGGAAGAGGGTAAAGTCTGCAAATCCAGGTGAGTAGAGTGGGTGCGGACATGAGTTCATGTTAATTGTTCTCTGACGCTCATCATGGACATGTTGCCGAATGGTTCCGACATTTTGACATTTGGATTTGAGCTTGTTAAATGTCTTTGTGATCTTTTATAGTCTTCCAATGATGTTTTTCAGCTCTTGAAGCGCGCGTGTCGCTCAAACTTTGCGAAAGACTCGTTGTGGCATCGTCGTATGTCAAACGTACGTCACGTCAAACGTCTCTATGGTACATTTGCCCTGAATTTCATGTTTGATCTTTGTTGCTGTCTATGATAAAATTGCAGACGTGGTAATGCACAAGGTCAGAAAAGCACCAGTGACACCATTAGATACCATTAGAAACCTTTTGATAGCACCTCAAACAACCACAGGACGGGAAAGGACTCTTCACAGCCTCTTCACCAAAACAAAACCACATGACAAACTTGATACAGCATGAACTTCACAAGGCATGGAAGCGTATCATGATTGGGACATTTCATGACAGCAGAGGAGTTTCTTCAAATGATACAAGCAAAGTTTGGAGTCTTTTATGGTTTTTAAAAGGCAGCACGTGCATGCATTGTTTTTATGCAACAACATTAGTATATACACCGTACAAAGAATTACTTTGACCGAATAAATGTTGAGATGTTCTTGTATTTTCATTGAAATTATTTCTCCCTTATCATGAAGAACAGCTTTACACACTCTCTGCATGTAGAGAGTTCATTTCTCCACACGTCCAGCTGAAATACTTTGCCGTGTTTTTTGTAAAAATTGCCAAAGATGTTCTTCACTAGTTGGCGATTTCTTTGAGATCCAGATAATCCCAGAGCAGTTTTTAGGTGCGGATTTAGGTGCGGTGACTGGGCAGGTCGTTCCATGATAGATATCACTCCAGATGACTGTTTGCTCTCTTAATAACAGAATGGGAGCCATGTTATTTCAGGATTTCTTTCACTTTCCAGAATACATCTCCAATAAGTCCTTCCTGCTCTAAAACAACCCCAGACCATTAAGCTTCCATCTTCATATCTGACTGTGGGGGTGAGGCAGTTTGATCACATCTTCTCTCCTGTTCTATGTCAAGATTTTCTGTTTGAGACAAAAATTTTACATTTGGACTCATCTAACATAATACAATGTAATATATAATAAATATTTAGTATATAAAATATCTGAAGCATTTTTATATAAACCCGGTCGAATATTTTATCTTTGTAAATCAAAATCCACACATGCCAACATGAGAATCTGCACTACACAGTGGTTTGTAGTGTTGCACAGTTTCAAGTGGACCAGAAATAGATTTTCTGACTCAAAATAAACACTCATTCATCTGATAAATACACGTCTATGTGAAAAATGTTAACATGCCACGGAAAATAAATGTAGAGCCTGAATTCCGCATCGCTTCTCGGCCTGTTTTCCATCACTGCAGCACTTCCTTCATTACTGCGCTCCGAATGGCAATGTCTTCATTAAACCCTCTCCGGTTTCCACACCAACGCCTTGGAAAAAAGCAAGAGTGCAGATCACGCATTTGTAATTAAAGGCCTCTGGTCACAAGACCGGCCCCGTTTCTACTCAGGAGCGCTTAATTAGTGTAGCGTAATGTGCTCGGGTTTTCGCCCCGATAGCCGCGTCGGCTGCGGTGTGAAGTGCGGTGCTTGATTGCTTTTGCACTGCCCGAGTGGCTGATTGTTTGATGTCACTAATTGGCAGGAATAAAAAGTATGTATTAGCCCTGTAAACGTTATTTAGAGAGTAAACTGACCTCTGGAGTGATATCTATCATGGAATATGACTTGCCCAGTCACTGCACCTACATCCTATTGAACTGCTCTGGGATGAACTGGATCATACAGAAATCTCCAACTAGTGAAGAACAACTTTGAGACACATCAAAGTATTTCAGCTGAATGTTTGAAGAAACAAACTGTCCGGATGCTGAGAGTGTGTAAAGATGTTCTTCATGCTAGGGTAGGAATTTCCACTGAAAATAAAGTGGAACATCTGTACATTTTTTATATTTGTGTTCTTAAATTTTTATACCATTGAATATCGACTTGGTGGAAAATTTTTTTGAAGGCTCTGTATGTACAAAAGCTTGCATTTTCATTCACTCTAGGGAAACTAATATGATAAAACGCAATAAATAACCAATGTGATTTGATTTATAATAGATTAATTATAAACCTATGAAAATTATTTTGAATCATAAACAGCAAATCCTTTGGTCCATGAGTAATACTTGAGTCAAACAATATACAAAACATGGTTTTAGAGATGTAACCTTTCAAAGATTTGAATGCCATAAGCAGGACATTCTAGTCAGTATATGTAATGGGCCAGTGTCACTTGAGTAATGACTTTTTGTTCCCTCTGCTAAAAATGCGAGCTTGACATTCTGAACAAGCTGAATGGTGGAAATGTTTTGGAAAGGGAGCTAAGCGATTCTCCCGAATTACCTAGATTTGGGTTATCTTGTCCCTGTCCCACTCTACAGCGATTAATATTCCGCAGGAAAGTTAGCAGGAAGTCACTAACAGAAGTTTAGTGGCCCGGGAGTGTTTGTCTCAGATCTGCCCTCTAGTGGACATCACTTTTAATTCGGTAGATGAGCATGAACGAGGGTTCGAAAGTCAGAGAATTTTCAGTATGTTAAATCTACAGTGTTTAAGATTCACTAGAAAAGGCTGCAGGTTTGAACCTCACTTGTGGACTTCGGTTCACAAACCCAAGTGAAAGCACTGAATGCTTTTCGGAAATTGCTGTAAATATTTGCACTGCTGCCAAAGGAGAAATGTACCATCTAGAGAACAATTCACAATATAAAAAGGTTTTCATGACCATTCTCAGAGTTCTGGACTTAACTGTGTGTGTCAGTATACATGGAGTTGCATTGGGTTTCAATCTTCTATGAGTTTGGTGTAGAACTTTACTTACGGCAAGAGGCATGACGAGGTCTTTAGGCAAAGTGAGAAAGAAGAACCACGAGCTGCCAGAGCTGTGAGAGTGAAACACTGGATCTACAGGAAAGTGCACACCGTATTCACACATACACGCACAAAGAAACACACACAAAGACACACAAATGGGCCCATAGGTCAGCGACAGGGACAGGCTGTAAGATATGTACCTGTATACACATTCCGCCTCTCCCTCTCTTGCAGTGTAAAAACGTGGCTGTACGATGATCGATGAAGCTCCCAGGCAGCGTGCAGGCAGATGGTCAGGGACAGTATAATATACAATTACTCTCCCTTATCACCTTGCCAGCCACAATAAAGCTTCCCAGCTCAACTATAGCTCACGCCACTGAAGGCAGAATTAGTTTTACTTTTGCAACAACACCACACTTATCATTGGGCTCCGGTGAAGGGCCTGAGTGTTGGCAGGAAGGTGGCCCATTGTGAGAAGAGCTTGCAGCAGGCTAAAAAACCTCGTGCAAAGCACAGATGCGCCTACTCTCCCTGAGATTCGAGCCCAGTTGAGCTGTACTTCAGCTAATGAGGTCACGGCTGCGAAGAAGAAAAAAAAATCACAATAAATGCACACACTGCAGAAGGACCTCGGTTTTGCTCGGACATGAAAATCATGAAAAAAAGTTTTAGGGGGAAAAAATGTTCAGGGCCATTTAAAAGCCTAATTTTATACACTTGGAGTTATTGAAAGTGTTAAAGAGTTGGATTCTCATGCTAGCAAATGAATAAAACACGTTTTGACATATGATGGAGTATTTCTGCACCAAATACATTCCTTCCAGGTTTGTTTATGTTACGGAAAGTTTTTTCATGACATGATCACATGAGCCACGCCCATCACCATGCTTCATTTGGTAACAGAAGTCGTTGCAGCGCTGCGCAGGACTCGCTTGCAAAGAATGGCTCCAAAAAAAGTGTGTTTTTTTTTTTTTATTTAAGGGAGGAAGAACCTTGTTCATATTTTATAAACATGTCCTGATGCAGTAGTTGCTGCTGCTGTTGTTCCTTGATGTTCAATTTCTGATTCGGACCCAGATGTCTACGGCTGGTTCTGACTATTATTCGTCAATTATTTAAGAATATAAAGTTTTATTAAGAGGGATGTCACAGTTTGCAGACGATCGCTATGCAAAAGCTGCGCCTGATCGTGACTCTTTAGCTCCGCCCACAAAACACCTTCATGAGCTTGGTTTGTTGGTATAGATAGATAGATAGATAGATAGATAGATAGATAGATAGATAGATAGATAGATAGATAGATAGATAGATAGATAGATAGATAGACCGACCAACAATGTGAGTGATGTAAATGAACATTTTTGGGTGCGTTTTTTTCTCCACACTCCGAGTAACAGTTCCATGACTCCATTAGCGTTGGTTTTGCAGCAGCAGGAGCAGTTAAAGTTAACAGGTTCTCTCGACTCTGCACTCTTATAAACAGGTGTTCCCTCAGGCCTGCTTTAAATCGGAGTATGATAATGGGGCCCGAGACAAGGGCGAGAGGAAACTGAAGCCAGTCTGCCCCAGAAGGTTTGAGAACATTGTATTTGAAACACTACAACGTCTCCTGAAGGACAGACAGAGTGCTGGACAAAAACAACAATCCTGTGGTCTCTCACACAAACATGATGGAGAACGATTAAAGTAACACTTTTAAATGTGTATATATGAAAGTGTGTATGTGTGTATATGTTACTGTAAATGTGTGACTATGAAAGTGTGTATGTAACTGTGAATATGTGTGGTAAAATTAGGTAAAAGTGTGTATTTTAGTGTAAATGTGTGTACATTAAAGTGTGTACATATGTGTGTGTGTGTGTGTGTGTGTGTGTGTGTGTGTGTGTGTGTGTGTGTTACTGTGAATGTCTGTATACTGTATATGAAAGTGTGTATGTGTATATGTGTGTATGAAACTGTAAATATGTGTGTAGGTAAAAGTGTGTATTTTAGTGTAAATGTGTAAATATTAAAGTGTATATGTGTGTTTGTATGTTACTGTGAATTTGTGTGTATATATGAAAGTGTGTGTGTGTGTGTGTGTGTGTGTTACTGTGAATGTGTGTATATGAAAGTTTGTTAGTGTCTGTGTGAGTGTTACTGTAATGGTGTGTGTATATGTTATTGTAATTGTGTACTGTATATGAAAGTGTGTATGTGATAGTGTGGTAATGATGAAGTGTGTGTGTGTGTGTGTGTGTGTGTGTGTGTGTGTGTGTGTGTGTATGTGTGTGTGCATGTGTGTGTTACTGCGAATGTGTGTATATGGATGTGTGTATATGAACGTGTGAATGTGTGTGTATATGAATGCGTGTGTGATTGTAACTGTGTGTGTGTATATGAAAATTTGTCATTGTAACTGTGTGTATATGAAAGTGTGTGTTACAGCAGTAAGTATATATATATGAAAGTGTGTGTGTGTGTGTGTGTGTGTGTGTGTGTGTGTGTGTGTGTGTGTGTGTGTGTGAATGCATGTGTTAATGTTTGTAATGTTTTGAATATATAAAAGATTGTATGTGTTAGTGTGTGTATGAGAGTATATGTGAATGTGTGTGTGTGTGTGTGTGTGTGTGTGTGTGTGTGTGTGTGTGTGTGTGTGAGTATATGAAAGCGTGTATGCGTTACTGTGTGTATGAGAGTATATGTAAATATATGTGTGTGTGTGTGTGTGTGTGTGTGTGTGTGTGTGTGTGTGTGTGTGTGTGTGTGTGTGAGTATATGGACAAAAGCAGTCCTTCCTCTGAATGAGCCACTGGCCAGTATGTTTCAGATGTAAATAGCAGAATGGTCATATTCACAAAATGAAGAAATATATTAGATTTTTTTTTCCTGAAAACTGAGGATCATTAAAAAGAGGAAAAGTCTTAACGATAAAAAGAATTAATTGGTGTAGCTGAGCTCTCAGGCCTGACTGGTCCTCACGCAAACAGCAAGGACTCGCTTCTGTCTCTTTCGAACGTGACAGAAAAAGAAACAATTTTTTTTGAATAAAATAAAAAAATTACATTTGAACCCCTTCCGATTAGACTTTCTCCTTCCCTTCCATTTGGATGGAAGTGCAGGCACTAATTAGAGTTGTAAAAGAGTTTCTGAATTTCAGGAATCAGTGAAGTGAGAAACATTCGATGCGCAGAGGCCATTTGCATTTTGCTTGCCTTCACCACCACGTCACAACAAGGTCTGTCACTGTTACACCATTAAAGCAACCACAAAAGAGTTCAGAATAAACATTATTTCACACACACACACACACACACACACACACACACACACACACACACACACACACACACATTTATATACATCACAATGTATACGTGTTCACGCTATATGCTCACTGGTGTGGAAGTGCTCGGGTTTTTCACAAGATCAGTCTCTACATTTAAAAAAAAAAGAAACAGTGTGGAAACGGATCCCACTCGCTGCAGTGAAGATGCAGTTGTGTGGATGGAGATGTCATGCTGCTGGGAGAGGGAGGGGGAGGAGGACAGTCTGAGCTGAACAGTCTGAATGGACAGGAAGCCTGCAATCAGTCAAATAAATACTGTAAACACACATATTGTATCAAACAGAAAAGCAGTAAACCAAGAGCTGCAAACATCATATAGACGAACACAGACAGACAGATTAGAGTTTTTCTCAGTTGCTTTGCAGCATTTCTCAGAACAGAAATGAAATTCTCAAAACTACTTGTTCAACTTCAACATAATGTAGTTAATTGTGCTCATCATAAAAACAATTGTTGTTGCTTTGATCAAATTGCGAATGTTTTTGTACATAATTGAATGGATTGTGTACGAGTGTCTGCTGTTTCCTACAATATCAGTTGTTTATATTCATGTTGATCAAAATATATTATACTGGTTTCACCTGAGTAGCTTTAACCACCAAAACATCTCAGCATCAGTTCATTGTATACGTCATTGAATGTAAAATGATTAAACCAGTTGTCATCATTTGTTATCTAAAATTTATATTACACTTTTTTCTTGTAAATGTGTTGAATTGATGAATTGTGCAGATGAATCTTGAATGTCACTAATGAAGGCGAGTGAACGACATCAGATCAACTGATAATCAACTCGTTCTCTAAAACAGGTCAAAGGTGAATCTCGTGAACCTTCAGTTGGAGAGTGAAAACAGACAGAGAAAAACACAGAGTTATACATTCTGATAATGAAACAACAACTAAGAAACAAACGAACACTTTATAGTACAGTAAAAGTGTGAATCCTGTTCGGTCTTTTACAATCAATATAAATCAAATATCCAATCAAATCAATAAACTTGTGCTGCTGAAATTTATAGATGCCAAACAGAAGAAATTCAGCCTTGTGCAATATCAATCACTGTGATCCAAACCGTAGTTTATATAATGAAATCCTGAAACCTATATTATGAAATCCTGTGCAGCATCATACTGACATGAATATACAGTTTTACACATGCATGTATTATATACTATTATTCTAAACAATCTTTAGACTATGTAAAAAAAAAAAAGAAACTTATATAAGGAGACTAAGTATGAGATCGTAGACTTTTTTTGTGTGTGTGTGTGTGTGTGTGTGTGTGTGTGTGTGTGTCTGTGTGTGTGTGTGTGTGTTCACTTTTCACAAACATGGTGAGAAGAAAAATCATGCTAATTATCCATGTGCAAAATCCATGCATATTTAAATGTGAAGTAGCGATGCCCTGCCAAACATGATGAGGATTAAAGGGGGAGTGTGGATAAAAAGAAAGATAGAGAGATGAAGGTAAATAAAAAAGGCACATTAGCTGTAATTGTGATAAAATTATACATAAAAAAAAAAAAAAAATCAAATGAAGAGTCCTCCTTTTTTTTTTTTTTTTTTTTCGTTTTACAGCGGCCTGCATGAATTTTTTTTCTGAGCTCAGTTTTCTTAATTTCTGCTAATTATCGGCATGTTGTGGTGTTTTTTGGTCACCAAAAAAAAAAGTTGTCTGGTGCTTCGCAAACTGTGCGCTATTTGCCAAATCAAAACAATATTATTTCAGTTCTGATGATTTAATTGCTGATAGGGCGCCTTAAATGAGATTAAAATGAATGCGGGCAGATTAACGAGAAGGCTGATCACATGATCAGACTGTCTGTGCCCATGTTAGATCCAACACACACACACACACACACACACACACACACACACACTGCAGCAACCAACCAGCTGGGCCCCATACAGCCTCCGGCTAGCAAAATGTTAATTGGGCTTCTAATATGCTATTTTATTTGCCACAATCTGTAAATATCACTTACAGTCAACAGCAAAACAAAAGCTTCAATGACAGAGGCATTTCTGGCTTTTGCTGAGCAAAAAAAGCTTTTTTACTTATTTTCTTGAAAAATGTCTTAATTTAGCATTGCACAGTTAATGCAATCACTTTATTGCTGTTCTTTTTTTTTTTTTTTCGAATGCAAAATGTTGTACAATGAGCCCATATTTATTACATAATAAATAATAAAATGGCCAATGTAGAGGTTTAACCATCTGATACAAACATACAGCTTATGGACAAAGCATAAGATATAGCATTTTTGAACATCCCTTTCCACATTGAGTCTCAATTTGCTGGTCACCACTCTTCTGGGAAGATGTTCCACTAGATTTTGCATTTGAAAGACAGACAGACAGACAGACAGTCAGACAGACAGACAGACAGACAGACAGACAGACAGATAGATAGATAGATAGATAGATAGATAGATAGATAGATAGATAGATAGATAGATAGATAGATAGATAGATAGACTAACAATAATACTTTTGGACTAAGTCTTTTTGTCGAAGTAGAAATAGAAGACGACACAGCGGATGCAGACACATTTGTCCAAATGAAGCAGGGGTACAAGAACAATCTCTCTCTCTCTCTCTCTCTCTCTCTCTCTCCCCCCCAAATGATAGGACTGAGTGGACCTTCCTCTAAGCTTAAGCTCGATTGTGGTGGAGCGAAAATATTGCGTGGCGTCGATCACGCTGACAGTAATGCACCGAAATGGGCCATAAACAGCTCCAACTCTCCATCTCTCTACGACAACCTATGGGGCTTATTGCTGTACATTAAGACTTAAAAATGCGTGACGAGTTCCATTAATCCTTCTCATTGCATAAAATTTCCATTTGATTTTTTCCTCTCTCCCTCTCTCTTTTTCACTCACACTTTGTGAGGAATTTTAGATGAGCATCAGAAACCCCTCATTATTTCATATTCAATCAATCAGTCAAGTGCGGAAGAGCGGCGGTCCGGGGCAGGCCGGGTGGTGCGGGGCTTCAGGCTGATTATGGAGATGGACGTTAGGTCGTTAGAACAATGGCTGTCTGTGCGAGTGCACGCGTTCCTGAGAATGTCATTGCTTCATTATTATTGACATGCTGCATTACTTAGCTGGCTTAAGTGTCCCCAGATATGACAGACATAATGCACATAAACTATGGTTGAATGGACAACACAGAGATCAGACAAATATTGTGCTGGTGTAAAAATTAACATTGCATTTTGTGCTCACGTGTATGTGTGTGTGCGTGCGAGTGTGTGTGTGTGTGCGAGTGCGAGTGCGAGCACTCAGACGTGGTCCAGATGATCACAAAGCAGAGAGCTGGCCGATGATGATGATGATGATGTCTGCTCAAATCTGTTTTCCACTCAGCCGTTTAAAAACTCAGACGTGAGACCTGGCGAACACTCGGTTTGGCAAATATTCGAAATATCTATCAGGACAAAATGGAGAAGCGATGGAGACGCGGTAACGGGAAAAAAAAGAGTGACTGGTGTCAGCAGGGTGTGAAATACACCTTGCTCGGTGGTCCGACCGTGCCTCTCTCGACACCTTCGGATGTCACAGAAGAGGGATCTCGTGAAAGAGGAGGCAGAGAGGAAGTGGCACGCCGGTCAAAGTTTTTCAATTTCACTGCCAATTTCCTGCGTAATTACTGCCGCTTTTGATGGTCTTTTAACGGCAGGGACCTTCTTCTGCCTCTCAGCGGTGAGCCGCGAGATGATCTCGCACACTCGGTACACACGCGTGGCCATACGCTGAGCTAGTCTACGCATTGCCATCAACCCTTGGGGTACCTACCCCAGGTGGAGGTCAATGAGCTAGCACTAATGTTGCAGAGCGAAAGAGGAGGGAAGAAACTAACATGGCCACCGGACCTGACATCTTCCATGGGCTAAAACGGATAGTCCTGTATTTCTCTTCTCACCGATTGGCCGAAAGGTGCCACGTGACTCACCTGCGCCCAGATGCTGGTTCCTCAGCACGCCATGTGGCCAGAGGTCAAACAGGAAGCGCTGCTCTGCTGAGAGAGGCAGGAAACAGATGAGAGGTCACAGATCATTAGAACATATCTGTCAAGGCTTTCAGGGTTAGTAATTCCTGCAGTCAAATGTTGCCATGTAAATATGTCAAATGGGAATGAAATTACCAGCGCGCTTTATTGACTGTGATAAAATCTGAAAAGCGCCACTGAACATAATTACATACTTGTCAGAGCCATAAAAATTAGCTTTATTATCAACGGAATGGTTTTGTACAACTTCATTTCTGTTCCATGCCATCCAGATGGGGCCACTTTACGCACTTGAACAGTTTTTATGCAGATCCCGACTTTTTTTCCCCTTCCCCCCCTCTCTCGCTCTCCCTCTCTCTCTCTCTCTCTCTCTTCCTACATCTGTCTGCTCGACGAAGGGAGGTAGAGAGCGAGAAAGAGATGGAGAGAGGGGAAGAGCAAGAGGCTGATGTTGAATGCTACATTAGCTCTGTCAGGGCTGGAGTGCGTTTCATTTATTTATTTATTTTTTGCGCACGCTAGAACACCTGCAGTGTGAGGACACAACAGAAGGGAGACGCAGCCATACGCAGGTGAATAAAACAAGGCAATAAACTGCAGTCTGACGGCAGCTTTGCAGTAAAAAAAAATACACAGCTTTACGTATTATGGCTATCATTCACACACACCGAGGTAGCATGCAATTCCAAATGGGGGATAAAGGAAGTGTGTATTCAGAAGGGCTTATGGTCAAGGTTTTATTTCATACGAGACAACCACTGTACAAAAAAAAAAACACCTTTCAGAATTTAGTTTTTGGAGACAAATGCATGTTTCTTTCATTTCAATGCATCAAAGACTAGAAGAACATTTTGTGGACAGATGAGTTGAAAGTACTGTAGATGTTAACACCCCCCCACAGTGAAACATGGAGGTGGAAACCTAATGGTTTGGGGTTGTTTTTGAGTAGGAAAGGTTGGAGACTTATTCAAGAAATCCTGAAACAACACGGCTCCCATTCTATACTTCAACACCATGCGATTCCTGATCTGGAGTGATATCTATCATGGAACGGCCTGCACAGTCACCACACCTAAATCCTACTGAACTACTCTGGGATTAGTAAGTAAGTAGAAAGTAATCTCAGAATGCTAAAAGGCATCTTTGAAGCACAGCAAACATTTGGAGAAACATACTGCCGAGGGTGTGTAAAGCTGTTCTTCATGCTAAGAAAGGATTTTTCAATTAAAATAATGTTGAACATCTGGACATTTATAGAGGTTTTTTTATCATATAAGGAATAGGAACATGCATCTGTCTCTTAAAAACCATAAAAACTGTGTTAACTGATAAAGTGAGAGAAATGTATCAATAATAATATATTATTATTATATAATTACAGTAGTTGCATGAATATTTGGGCCTCTTTTTTATGAAAATAAGTTGCTCATGTGGTTATTTTCTCGGCTTTTTGCAAACTGCTGTTTTTATACCTAGTAAGTGATGACAGGTGCAGTATTCAAAATCTATACTAAAAACCTTAATTTTTTCCAAAATATGTTGATAATATTTATTTATTTTTAAATATATTTATATATACATGCTTGCAATGAAAACCAGTTAGCTGTTACTGAGGATGCTTCAGCTGTCAACGAAGCTTTTTGAAATCCAAAGTGGATCAATTTGAAAATGCCGCTTTTGCGTCGCAGTGTGGACTGTAAAAATGGAGGCTTTCGAAAACTATGACACATTTTTAGACATTGGCACAAAGTTTTAAAGAGCTGGAAAATAAATAAACGGCAGACAGAAATGACGCGGGTCGAAGCTAGGTGATCGTGAATGACAATGTCTCGTCCAATGATCGGTAAGTGTTCCATTCACAAACCATACCTACCTTTTCCGGTTAGTCTAAATTGTCAATGTGTTTGCGGATTTGTTATTTTGTTTTTGCATTTGTTATTTTGTTTTTTTAATTGTTATTTTGTTTTTGGATTAATTTAGTTTTTTTAATTTGTTATTTTGTTTTTGCGTTTGTCATTTTGTTTTCGGATTTATTTTGTTTTATGTCTGTGCTACTGGATTTGAGTCTTATTGTGCACTCAGTTAAGACCAGGAGACTCAGGTCCGGATTTCTTCAGCAGGACTCTTTATGCAGAATGTGCTGGTTTGCTGCTCTAGTCTTTACCTAAGAACATGTACACTGTAGTTTTCTATACACTTTAGTGGGCAGAGTTCGGAGGTGAAGACACACTGAAGAATGTCTGCAAAGGAGGTTTGCTGTTACACAAATAACATACGACATACGTCTTTTTTGGATGCAGCCTTCACTTAAACTAGAAGACCCAAACCTGTTCTGGCATGACAATACCCCCGTGCACAAAGCCAGCTCCATGAAGATCTGCTTTACATGGGTTGAAAGTGTGTGGAAGATCTAATGCTATAGAGCTCAGGCCTCACCTTCGGGCTGAATTTTTCATGCTGACTGCACCCCAGGCGTCCTCACCTACAGTACATCAGTACATGATTTTACAAACACCCTCGTGACTGAATAAATCTCTCACAAATCTCCACAAGCACTGTCCAAAACCATGGAAAAAAGCAAAATGGAACATCTTCCCAAAAGATTGGAGGTTAGAACAGCATGTTAAAAGAAGACAAAATGTGGGATGGGATGTTCAAAAATTACATACAGTCAAGTGTCCACAAACCTTTGACCATACAGTGATTTTATCATATCTATTTATCACAATGCTGATTGTTTTGTCACACTCTATGCAAAAAGCTGCCCAAGCACTGTCCTGCTCTTCTACATTCAATCAGGTTCATTTGTAATAAAAAAGAAATAAAAAAAAAACAAGCAGCCCTTGACATTCTATTTCACTTTGATTTAGGGTTTCCTACATTACCCACAAGGCTGCTGTCTGCACTCTGGCTAATATGGTTCAGGCTAATTTGAGGAGAATACAATGACTTCAGTGTATGTCTTAGCGAACTCATCTCATTTCACTGTCTCTCGTGAAAGCCTCCATTAGGCATTAGGTGTCCATTTTAAATCGGAATCCCCTAACCTCTTGCTTGGACTTGTTCCCTTAATAATTTAGAAGCAGTGAGAGGTGCATTATGGGTTTGATGAAAATGCGGTATGAGTGGAACTCAGGACTGAGACAGACATGCTAATTGATATGATAATAGGGTTCGAGGGAAGGGGGACAGCAGCAACAACTGATAATTAAGAGATGAATAAGTGATGCAGGTGAAACTGTTTGTTGAAGACAAGGAACACAGTGTTCAGGCATGATGGGATATGGGGAAAAGTAGCAAACTGCCCAGAGAGGATAAGGCAAGGGGACTATATTACACTACACTCACAGGGCTAAAACTCAACAGGGAAAAATAACCTGGGGATTATAAATTAACTCAATTATTAGAGTATCAAATTAACTCTATTATTAACCCGCTTGGTTAAATTATTATATTGATTTAATTGTTTAATCGATTGAATTGGCACAAATTAAATACAATTAATTAAATAGATTTTTTTAATAAATAGTTTACATTTGTTAGACCCCATCTGAGTAATACAGATGCTTACTTAATTCTCTAAAGATATGATCTACTTTATTGTTCTACTTATTTCAACAAATGTCTTTCATCCTTCATTCATTCACTCCCTCCATAAGCAGAATTGTCAGGATTTTCTCCTTTTAAGAGAAATACTTAAAGCTGAACAAAAAATGCTAAAGAATTCGTATCGCTATACTGTAGTAAAAATGGAAGTGGCAGGGATTTCGTGCATGCGAAAAACTAAATCTGAGTTTTACAAAGCAAATCTATTTCCAGTACGAAGCTAATAACCACAGTGACTGTGCTAACCCTAGTTCCTTTTTTATACCCCCTTTTGTACAGTTACATCACTAGTTGTAAGTGTTTGTCTCTATAAGTTTATTCCTAATGAATGAGCCAGAATTGGTGATGAGGAAAAACTCCCAGAAATGGTATTACCAGAGGTGATACTGTATGTTGTAAGTGGTTTGGATGTTGAACTTATCATCAAAAGGTTATGAGTTCAAATCTTAGCGTCACCAAGCTGTCACTTCTTAACCCTTACCTGCTCAGTTGTATAATTTATATAATTGTAGATAAAAGCATCTGCCAAATGCCATAAAAGTAAATTCATAAGGAAGAAACCTTGAGAGGAACCAGACTGAAATGGGAACTCATGCCTTTCAAAAATATAAAACGAAAAAACAAAAACAAGGGACTTTATATGAACTTCCACTATAAATATGCAGGACCCTTCACAAACATTTAACCTGCAAGGTGTCACCTGAATAAAATATATCATTGAAATACTAATATTAATGGAAACACTTTCATTCTTCTAACATTGTGATTATAATATACACATTTTTAGACAGTATCCCCATAAGCAAGAAATACGTGCTTTGCATGCATTTGCATTGTGTGCGTCGCCTTGTAATTAAGCTTGAGTAGAAAATATTTTTACTTTATCAAAATGAAATAAAGGTACAGCATGCATGTTTTTAACAACTGTTCCATGACAAAACATTGAATGTAATATACTACAAATAACTGAAATGATGCAATAGAATTTGGAATAATAATAATTAAAATGGAATTTCCACCAAATTTATAAACATATCCAAAGAAAATTCATGTAAAACATATAATTACAAAAAATAACATATAATTATAATTACAATAAAAACATATATTATTAGTTTTGTTGACGCCTGAGCATAAGATTGGTATGTATTTTTTTTAACACCCCATGAACAATGAACAATAAACCACACAATACAGTATAATGCAGTAAACAATAAATGTTATGATTTACATTTCATATTTTTATCTTTTATTTTGAATAACAAATGTGCTTTAAAAGATCCTTTATATAAGTTTCCAACTGAGCAGGTGAACCAGGGAATGGGAGTGTATGTGAATCTTTGGAGTTGTAATTCATGTCGGCCATGTTTGAAGGCTGTGGTGTTTATAGAGACTCAGCTCAGATCCGACTAATTGTCAACCCTCAACCACTCAAAGACGAACTTCTGGAAGATTTTCTTTTCCCAGGACTTCTCAATGGGTGTGGGAACTTTATGTGTTCTAAATTCTGAGTTCTGGGGTGTTTGTAGAAACGGCTGACTGAGATCTGACTACTTATTTTTTCAGGCTAAAAGGCAAAAAAACAGTCAGGTAAAGTTTACAAAAAAAACCTGCCTTCTATTCCAGAAAAATAAAAAAGTCTCTAAGGTGTGAGTTTTATTATGTCTATATTTGTCTACATTTCTCAGTGTTAATATTGATGCAACTTCTTGAGTTAGGTGTCCAAACTTGTATTGATTAAAAATCCTACCATTAAAGGAAATTTCATTTCCCTTGGAACTCATAGGCAGCTACTGTAAGTTTTCTGTTGTCTCTGCAAGCTCTGCTCTGTTTGCTCTGGTTTGTGAGGCCTGCAAACTGAATCTGCTGAGGAGAAATGCTTTTTCCAGGCTGTTCTCACCCCCTGGGAACCCTTAAACCCAGTGTGCTTTCACTTTATCCGTTTCCTATTGGGACTCCTCAATGCATTAGGCTGCGATGATCTCACCACACTGAGGTTAGGGAGGAGCCATGATGGCCTTTATGAAGCCAGTGGAGGGAGGGGAGAGGTATCAGATTATACGAATTAGTTTGGTCTTACCTGAGTCCTTTCTTATACCCTGATCACACTGTACAGTGTCTATAGTCTGAATGTAATGACAAGATATTAATAATTCTTAATTCTCGCCATGTCACTCCTCTACTCTCCTTCTCTCTCTCTCTCTCTGTCTCTGAGTAGAGTTAAACTTGCTCCTGAGGTACCAATGGCCAGTGTTCCTGTCCCTTTCTTCTCTTTGGATCTGCCCTATTCATCGATGACAGCCCAAATAAGCTCAAGAACTCTGTATAGTTTGTGTGAGAACTTTGTGGATGGATTTGGAATGGAATTAATATACCGTCTGCTACAATGGTCATGGTTCTCTTTTGGGTCTGGTTCCTCGCATTGTTTTTTTTTCTTGCCACATTTGCCACTGGCTCATTCATTCTGGATGAACTTAAAAGGAACCTGCGAGGTGACGTCACAACCAGGAAGCTATAAAAGAACATGCGGTGGAGATGATGCTGCCTTCTGAAATGTAAGGAAGTGCTGCAGGGATGCAGGGAGTGTGGCCTGGAGACGCAGCATCTCGTTTCCTCAGGGAACCATGGTTACATACGTAACCTAGAGACAATCCCCCTTGCAGGAACCCGAGCTGCGGTTGACCAGTCCATGCTTAGTGTGAATGGGCACAGCTAGGCCGAATGATGGAGTGGCCCTAAGGTCAAGGCTATAGAACCTGATGAAGGTCAGCGGGGTGGAGTCGAGTCTCCTGAGAATAAATGTAGCGTGTGCGCTGTAATAAGTGTAAATGTAAAGGGTATGCACACTAACATTTCAACAAACCTTTCAAAAAGAGCTCTGACATTTATGTTGATCCAGTAGCAAGCATGCTATCAACCAGACAAGTTTGCTGTTTCATATAGATCCTATTTGCATTTTTTAAAGTGCATTCTTTTCTGAAATTTCAAACTGGAGAGTTTCCTGCAGTAGATCAGCACTAAGGCTCTGAGTTACTGATTAGAAGGTCAAGGTTTCAAGACCCAGCACTTTCAATCTGCTACTGTTGTGCCCTTGAGCAAGGCCCTTAACCCTCTCTACTCCAGGGGATTGTGTATATTATGCCTGATCTGAAACTCTGACCCTAACTTTGTAACCAGCTAAGATATGTGAAATAAAAGAGTTTCACAATGCTGGGAAGTATATGTGACAAAACAAAATATCTTCTATGTGGTTATAAAGGTTATTAGAGAAGTGGTAGCTCAGTGGTTAAGGCTTTTGTTTAGAAGTATGAGTTCAAGTTCTGCCATTGCTGGTCATTTGGTAACTGGTCCCATTGTGGTGCAGCAGGTCTGGGTTTGGGTAACTGTGTGTCAGTGCATGTCCTCCTCTTGTTCACATCGTTTCCTGACCCAAATCCCCCCAAGTACATAATTTGGTTAAACTGACCCTAGTAGAGATTCGGTGTAGAATACAAAGCTGCTGATAACACCATTAAAAAGAGTACAATAAGTGCATTACATTTCTGGTGCCCAGAAATTATTTTGTATGTATTATCATTGTGAAAGAAGTAGAAAATTGTCTACCTTCTCCACTACTCATCTTCATGAAGATAAGCATATATTTGTGTGTGTTTGTGTTATCAGTCTGCTTATTCAGCTAGCCATATGTGTTGATCATGTCAGTGCTAAACTCATTGTGGTGCTACAATCTACTATAAATGGCCTTGCGGCCGGTTTGCATGCAGGAGCGTCTCTTCTCTTTTTCCCTTTTCCATTAGAGTGCAGTCGCATCGTCTCCTCTCCCCACATTTTCGCCAAACAGCTACAAGCTCCAGCGTCTGAAAATCTATACGCTATCGATCTACAGCCAGTCGCCACAATTATTCCTCCGAAGGAAACACTGACAATAAATTACACGTGCACAGGCTTTTCAGCTGCCGCTCGATAGAACGGCCATCTCTTTGTGAGCCAGGTGGGCTGTCACTGTGCACCTCAAACAAACACACACACACACACACACACACACACACACACACACACACACACACACACACACACACACACACACACAAATACTGTCTTTTGATGTTTCTCAATGCAAAGGATTGGAAAGAAGCAGTTTATTTTAACCACAAAAACACACATTTCATTCTATGCTAAAATGTCTCAAAGCTTTAAAATTTGTTTCAGCGAGCAGCATCAGCACCGATATAGTTTATGTATAAGTTTCAATTTTCTTCCCAATTTCTTGCAGGTCTTCACCCCAGGTTCTCTGGGTTCATCTAGTAGAGATGGAAATTAACAAAGTACAAATACTTTGTTACTGTACTTAAGTAGATGTTTCTGGTATCAGCACTTCACTATTTATTTTTCGGACAATTTTTTACTTTTACTCAATAGATTTTTACACAAATATCTGTACTTTCTACTTTTTACATTTTCAAAACAGACTTGTTACTTTAGTTTTAATCTATTTGGTGACATGATCAATATTTCTTCTTCTCATTGTGCACCGTTTTCAGCCCATCAACTTATTTCTTGTCACTGTGCTGCTTTTTTTAACCTGCCACTGGTGTATTATTTCCTGGCTCTCACACACCACAGACGTAGGCTAGTTTTACAAAGCTAAGGCAGAAGGCAATAAGAAGTATGGGGCTAACATGAATAAGGCAGAGGGAGTCAGCGTAAATGTGAATGAGAACAGAGACATTCCTTATTACCTGTTTTATTATCTTCTTTTCTGTTTGTGTTCTATATAGTGGATGTTTAGCTTGAATGCATTTATTAGGTAACAACATTTTTTATTCTTTTGTATCAATATATATCAATATGATGTGAATGATGTGTGTACCCTTGCAATCTCTGCCACCCTGATCACCAGTATGTGCTCATGCCCCTGAGGTACAACTGATCAATGCTCCTGTTTCCTTTTACTCTTCGGATCTGCCTGATTCATCCTAAATCCCTACCTCTGTTTGCAGGTAGAAATGGTTCCACATTACCCTCTTAAAGATTCATATCATTCCTGAGCAACTCAAGAACTTCAAGGATGGATTTAGACTGGAATTAATATCAACTACAATGGTTCAGGACCACAGTTTGAAAGAACGGAGTGAAACCAGCGATAGCTTCTGTTGTACCGGGAACGCTTTGTGTGTTTGTCCGAAGCAAACAGGGTTCCTTATCTGCCGGGTACAGTGACCGATCACAAGGTTCAGAAGAATGCCTTTCGATTGTTTTCTTGCCTTTGCCAAGCTCAAGATGCTTCCCAGACCTGCAGGTGTCTAGGTCATGGACTAGGCCTAATTCTTCCCACCTCTTTAGTCCTAGGGTGTCACAATATTTAAATATAGTTAGACTGACAGGGTATGGTTTTGGGGCGATGCCCCGGATAGAAAAGACGCTGGCTGGCTATCTCTCCGTAGGTGATGCCTCGTCTTTCAAAGCCCCAGCTCTGAGAACCACCCCAACACTAGTGGGCAAGGTATACTTGGGAGATGTTTCAGATGGTCAGCAAGTCCATGAGCTCTGCTGTGCTATGGGTTAGGGTCCTGATTTAGGACCACCTGGGGACCCTGCTGGGAAGGGGCATTGTGCACCTTACTATACGATTCCCTCAGGAAGCTGGTTCATTAATCGTGCTACTTTTGGTGCTTCAGGGCATGGCCAGATCCAGCAAAAACCCTCCTTGCTCTCTGCCCGGCATCGTAGCGGATGTTTACCACCTCTCAGCAGGCCCTTAGAGCTGCACCAGGGCATTGCACAAGCTCTAGGCTTACCAGCGGTCAGTCTCAAGAGACTTATTCCCTTCAAAGACTATCTGGAAGCCTGACAGGCTCTGCCAGATGTGTCTTGGTGGGTCCTGAGCACTGTGGACAGAGGCTATACAATTCAGTTCGGGTCTTGCCCGCCCCAGTTCAACGGGGTGTCCCCCACCCTGGTGGGGCCCAAGCAAGCTCTGTGTTTGGAACAAGATGTGGACACTCTCTTGAGGAAGGTGGCCATCGAGGTGGTCCCGCCATCAGACAGTCATGGTTCCACAGTAGTACTTCATAGTTCCCAAAAAGGACAGTGGGTTTCATCCTATTCTGGATCTGCATTAACTGAACTGCTCACGTTTGAGACTCAGGTTCAAGATGCTGACCTTGAAGCAGGTTATGTCCCAAATCAGGTCCAAATACTGGTTTGTGTCCGTAGTTTTGAAGGATGTATTCTTTTATTTATTCATACTTCTAGCTCACAGGAAGTTTCTAAAGTTTGTTTTAAGGGGCCAAGCTTACCAATATCTGGTCCTTCGGTTTGGTCTTGCCCTCTCACCCCACCCTTTGGTGCATCCACATTTTAAATTATATCAATAATTAGTCACAGAATACCAGTTACTTAGGCGTAGAATGAGATTCGACACTTATGAAGGCATGTTTTCCCCTGCTCGTGTCGAGACCATCCTTGTGGCCGTCAAGAGAGTGAGAGAAGGAGAATCCACTCCATGTGATCAAGGTCATGCGGCGAGCCCTATGCGCCTTAAATGTGTGGAGAGATCCCGGGTTCTTGACTCAGGGCCCCATACTGGGAGTTCCTGGGCATCGCATAATGCTAACCATAGGCGTGTCCCTCACAGTGTCGAGAGTGGTCATAAGTGACCACTCCGCTCGAGCTCTTTGGAGGAGGCCCCATTGGACGTGGCACATAAATGGAGTTGCCAGCCATGCTTCAAGCTCTGAGGCATTTACCCCCAGACCTCAGGGGCCACCATGTGATGGTCTGTACGGACAACACTTTGGTGGTTTTCTATATAAACCAACAGGGGGGTCTGCAATCTCCTGTACAAGCTGTCACATTAGATCCTCCTGTGTGCCCAAGAGAAGCTGCCCTCCACTTTCAAGCTTTCTTTACGGCACCCAGAGGCTGAGGCCTCGTGTACAATCTAGAGTGTCTGCATGGGACTTGGCCATTGTATTGGAGACCCTGTCAGGGCGTCCCTTTCAGCCCTTTATACCTTTACAGAACAGAACTGTGGATAAAGTCAGAGCAGCTGTTCCTATGCTATGGCCCTCTGAGGAGCATACGAACAGCTGCTCTGACTTTATCCACAGTTCTGTTCTGTAAAGGTATAAAGGGCTGAAAGGGACGCTCTGACAGGGTCTCCCCACTCCTTTCGGGGTCAGCACGCACTCCACTCGAAGTGTGGCTGTCTCTAAGGCTTGTCCTCTGGAGCTTTTGCAATGCTGGAGGCTGGTCCAAACCGCTGACCTTTAGCAGGTTCTAGAGCCTTGACCTCGGTGCCACTCCTGGCCCCTCTTTCCTTTACTCTAGCTGTGCCTATCCACACCAGGCAGGGATTGATCAGTCTGGCTTGATTGGACTCTCGTTCCCAAAGCATTTTTGATGCAGCTTGAGTTGAAAAGGAATGTCTTCAGGTTACGTATGTACCCATGGTTTCACGGGAGAATGATATGCCACACTGCGTGCATCTCTGCAGCACTTACTTCCCTTTTCAGAAGCTAGCACTGGTTTTACTTCATGTGCTTTTAAGCTTCCTGGTCATGAGGTCACCTAGCCGGTGATGCCGCGCTCTCCATTGGACTGATTATACATGTGATTCAGAGCATGGACAATACGGATGCGTTCCCAGAGCGTTTTTTGACGCAGCATCTCATTCCCTTTGGGGAACCATGTTTACATAAGTAAACTGGAGAGGTTTTTCCTTGCCACAGTTGCCACTAGCTTACTCATTAGGGATAAACTTACAATTATAGGGAACAAATTTTTGCGCTTTTTAACTTTTTCTTCATCTCTGTAAAGTTGCTTTGAGTTGCTTTTGTCAAAACAGCTCTATAAATAAACATGCACTGAATTGAATTAAATTGAATTGAATTGAATTGGATCAAATTGAATTGAGTCAGATTGAATTGAATTGAATTGAATTGAATTGAATTGAATTGAATTGAATAGAATTGAATTGAATTGAATTAAATGAAATCAAATCGAATTGAATGCATTGCCACATACTATAAACTCTGTGTGAATGAGCATTTTGCTGTGCATGGTGTGGCCTGATCTTATACAAGGTGTGTCCATCTAACACAATTACTTTCGTTTCGTTTTTCAGGTTATTTCTCAAAACATTTCTCAGAATTTATTAGTTAGGTTCAAAAGCAAAAGTGCAACAGTCCTCTATTTAGCACAGTACGTTCATAAGGGAATGTTTATGCTAACTGTCTCACTCAGTAAGTAATTTAAACTGTATGTTATAGGGATGTGCATGTTCATAACTTGATCGTTAATCGTTGATGCGATTCACATCTTGGCGCATAGCCAACAACACATTAAAGATACCTATAAAACAGCTACCAATGCAATGCACTAAGATACACCACTATTACGATGCAGTGTGATCTGATTCAGATTTAATTTAACACAATGAAAAGAATGCAATACGATTTAATGGAAAAAATATGATGCTATGCAAATCAAATATGGTACAAATAGTTCACTTTTATTTCTTTGATTCAGACAGACTTATTTCAATGCCTTCTGACTTCTAACTCACGGCCCTTTCACAAACAGGAACTTTGTAGTTGAAAAAAGAAAAAGAACATTATTTTCCCGTTCTTTCTCCAGGAAGATGCAGCCTTACCTTTACCATGTTAATATATTCTCTATGTGAGTCTCAGGACACGGTTCGGTCTCCGTAGTGTTGTGATACATCACGTAGCATCAGTGGTGCTGAGAAAACGTGCTTGTAATACAGTTTAGAGATGAGAAATCAATCTACATATACCTTGGTCACAAATTATTGCTCAGTTATAAAATAATAAAAATATAGATGTACTAATTATTATATATAAATCGATCTTTTTTTTTTAAAAATATGTCAAAAATTATGCATTGTGATACAAATGCAAACTTGTATCAGTTGCATTAAATTGTTAACTTTTATGCAGATCCACCGATACAAATCATTAAATCTTACCATGTGTTACTATGGTTTCAGCTGTACACAATTCAGTGAATTCATATAGAACACATTAAAATGACCCAAAATGACCAAAACTGATTCTGTATATCATTAATTTTAGCCAATCATAATTCAGAATGACCATGGTATATAAATATAAGGCCTACTTGTATATTGAGGTCAAATATTTGGATGTTCCATCTGTTAATACATGAGAATTCCTTTAGAAAAGATTCCTAGTATGCAAAACCCCTGGGATATTTTTTTTCTTCTTCTTTTTTTTCCCAAAGATTATACTGTGAACTATTTCTGGACCTAAATGTTGGCTTTGACACTCCTGTTGGTTTTTATCTTATCTTGCATACACTTGCATACACTAATTCACCCACCCTATTGTAATGGCCCGTATTGCACTTCTCTGGGGCCCGTATCAAGAGAGACAGCACCAGTCCCCGACAGAACTCTGGAGAATTTTATTCGCTCTCTTGTGCATGAAATCATCGCAAAGCGACACACACAGCTGGTCAAGAAACACCTGAACAGCCAATTATTTATGCTCTCTTGAAATGGAAGGATGACAGATTTTTTTAAAAGAACGGTCATTTTTATGGTGCATTTAATAAAAGGTAAAAAAAAAACGACAGGACTCGCTGTCATAGGGAAGTCATCAAAAACATATCTCCGGACATGAGCCGAACTTTCCAATGCTGCATGATCTCTGTATATATTACCCCTCTGTAGTGCAGCATATAGGTTAATGGGCTTTTTACTGGTCACATGTACATTAGAGAATGTTAGAAATTTGGGGTCCGAACACATTGTCAGACATGATACAGAACCTCTGAAACACAAGCGAATAAGGGCCCAAGAGTGGCAGCTTAGCTATACTCTGGTTTGAACCACGATCAGAAACCCAGAGCCTTAAATACTGTGCAAACATTTGCTCTTTGTTCTAACTTGCTCTCCGTGATGAAATCGCAGACGTGGTAACACGTGGTTAGAACAGCACTAGTTACACCATTAGTCTCGAAACATACCACCTATAATAATCTCCATAATAGAGAAGATTCATCAACACCTTCCTGACCCATTCAAATCAAGACCTCAACAATGATGAACAGAGCATCGAATATTGTGTATTTTAACATCATAAAAGTAACCCAAAGTGTTTTGCGATTATTGTCCTACAGCAGTTCACCCAGGAGGCATCACAGTGTCTATAGGAGAAGTAAAAGAGTGCAGCGAGGTCTCTGTCGGTGTCTGGTTTAAATCATTCTCAGCGCTTTAAGAAGGAGTGTGTCCTTGTGTTCTTCTCTTCATTGTGCTGACGCTAACAAAAAGCAGAGGCTCGCCGAAAAAAAATAAAAGAAGAAAGAAAGAAAGAAAGAAGCACATTTAACAAATACAAGCCACCGTTTCGGATATTTGTCACGTCTTTCCGAGTAAAAATTCCCCCCCCTGCTGCAATCATATGCATCTTTAATTGCACCTCTCATTAGTTCTGTTTTCCCCCCAGAAAGGAGATGGAGGACGATTCATTTTATCACTTAATTTTGTCACTGAATCTCCGCCTGCCTGTATTGATGCCTGGGCTGTTCGCCGAGCTCTCTCGTTTTTCACCAAAATTAATTGACAAAGCGAGTAAAATTTATCAGCATATCAGTACATTAAGAGACAAATTGAAGCGACAAGGAAATCAATTGCAAGAGCTGTGGACAGCCAGTTGTCCCCCCACTCTCCCTCCACCCCAACCCTAAACACACACACACACACACACACACCCGCCACGAGAGGAGCCGCGGGTGCTCGCGGGGGCTGACGGCTCGCTACCGAACAGCCATTTGTTCATTTTGGATGATCATAAATCACAATGAGTTACAAATGATCCTCCAAGTTCACAGCAGGCTCACATACACAGACAGGCCGAGATGCAAACATGTGCGCAGTGAAATACCCCCCTCCACACACACACACACACACACACACACACACACACACACACATTTACACACACACAAATGACTACAACAATCTCAGCTGTAACTGCTGTGATACCGGTATATTACAAAGCGCTGTCTGGATTTTAAAACAATTTCACACGTTTTTACGATCTGATCAGAGAGGTTGTAGATCATCTCTTGGGGTTTTTAGTCACGTATGATAAAGAGGTAAAACACCCTGGAGGAATGGAGGCATCCATAACATGCAGATGAATAATAATAAAAAACATGCAGGCGGGGTGGTGAAAGAAAAGGATATAAACAGTACAAATGAAATGGTAATCCGGATAATAGCAGATGGTGAGAAACCTAACGTCTAGACCTAAAGTGAGGGGAAAAAAGAGACACGATTATGATGAGGAGGAGGAAGATGAAGGAGCTGGACACGTCCTCTCATTTCTGGGAAAGCTAACATCAATTTTTTAAACGTTCATTTTCCTGTTAAATGTCTGGATATCATTTGTTTTTGACCAACGTCTTCACTGTGAAGAAACGTCCTGTACATTAATAATCAAATACTGGCAGCTGCAGTTGAGCTGCAAAAATGAATCAACTGAAAATACAACACATTAAACCCCAGCAGAGGATGATTAAACAACCCCAAAATCAACATTACCAGCTTCACTTTTCTGGCATATGTATACAAAACCTTTAATTGAGATTTTAGGTGCTGTTTTCTTATTTGAAGTCACCACAATAACAATCTTTTTTTTTTCAGCTGTTGTCATTTATTGTTCGTTAAGTACAACTTTCATAGCATTAAAGCTAAAAGAAACCATGGTGAGCTGAGGCTGGGTCATGAACTGGTTTAGCTCACAGATCAAATAAAAGTGAAGCAATTGTAGAATTTAAATGTACACAGATATTCCACAATTAGTGTATAAATCTCAACGTTGGTGACAATAAAAATAAAATAAAATAAAAAAATCAACCCTGAACATCACAAAACAGTCTACTGAAAATTCACAACAAACCAAACAACACTAAAATAAAAGCAAATAAAGAAAATAATACGAACATTTAGCTGCATAATTTATTCATGTTGCAATGCATGCTGGGGGTTTTGTACTACACTGGCACACAGCCAATAGTCACCATTGGTAAATTTCCTATGGAGATTATATATATAAAAAATTAAATTAAAGTATTAAAAATTCTAATACTTATTATCCTGGCTAAAATTAATGTAGGTTTACTAATACTGTGGATAAACTTAAGTATATTTAGTAAAAATTGTATTATGATTATTAATTTAAATGCTATTTACAAAATAAAAAATCTTTAAGTATAAATGATTTGAGTTTTAGAGTCTACAACTGCATGATAATGGTAGAAATGAAAAGCATCATGTTTATATATTGATCCACTGATTGATGATGGTGTGATTTGATAATGCAGTTCTGGTTTCTGATTGGTCAGAAGCTGTCGATTTATTTTCTCTGACAAATCGACTGGCTCTTGTTTCTATAGTAACAGCAAATGCACAGGGAATTGTTCTGTGAATGCTTCAAATATTGTATAATAAAAAATGTTTTTATTTAGCTATGGGAAAACTGCATGTTTTCCACTATTCAAAAGGTGTTGTTATTAAAAGTAGAACTACTATAAGCAGAGAGCAGATACACCATAATGACACTGATGATGATGATAAAGGAAATGGACATTTCCTCTTATTCCTGTAGATGCTAACAACAATTTCCAATAAGGGTGTGCTTATAAATCTTAAAACAATACCAAAAACTGGAGGGTGAGAACTACCATGAAAACCGGAGTGTGTGCTGTCAAAAATAACTCACAGGCCTTTTACTGTTGAACTACTAGTTACAGTACATCCTTCTAAATGCAAGTTGAATTGCTGGAGCTTATAAGAATTTAACAATAGAAAGTTATGCGTCATCCAATCTTTTAAATCTTGAACACACACACTTACCCGAGCCAACTGAGCTGTTTCATCTGGTTTTGATGAGATATATAGCTGGGTATCATCAGCAAAACAGTGGAAGCTAATCCCATGCCTTCTAATAATATTTCCCAAGAGAAGCATTTATATTGTCAAAAGAAATGGTCCTAGAACTGAACCTTGTGGCACCCCATAATTTACTTGCATTAACCTGGATAGTTCTCCATTTAAATCTACAAAATGGTAACGATCAGACAGGTAGGATTTAAACCATCTTAATGCCTGTATCTGAATGCTAATTTAGTAAGTTTGTAAGCGATCTAAGAGAACCCCATGATCTATAGTGTCGAACTCAGAACTAAGATCTAGTAAAGCTTATAAAGCTATGTAGCCTTGGTCGAAAGCTAAAACAGGTTATTTGAGATTTTAACTAAACAGTTTCTGTGCTATTATGGGGGCCTGAAATCTGACTGAAACTCTTCAAAGATATTGTTCTCTTGTAAAAAAGGAACAGAACTGGGAAGACAATCTTTTCTAAAATCTTTGACATGAACGGAAGATTAAAAATGGGTCTGTAATTTAATAGTTTGTTTGAATCCAAATTAGGTTTCTTAATGAGGGGCTTAATGACTGCCAACTTTGTTATAGTGACGTGATCTAAAGATAACGAAGATTGAATAGAGGTTAAAAAGGGTATCATTGTTTGGAAACATTGATTCAACCTTCATGCAAAAATAAAGGAATCTCCTTCAAAGCTATTGAAATCTATGCTAGCACTAGAAATTTATACCATGAAAAAGTTTTATTAGCGATGAGAAACGTGTGGAAATTGTTGATTCTCTGTTAGAAAATAATGTTCTATTTTTGGCATGCCATATCTGGAAAGTTTGTGCTAGTAAAAGTTACTTTAAACATATAAAAAAAAACAGGTCAATTATGAATAAATAATTATGATTGTATATTCGCTGTGATGTGAAAAAAGACGAAACACTTTTGTAGTAACTTGTATCCACGTATGGAAATGTTGCTATGTGTTTTAGATATGTAATAGATTAATATAAAAAAAAACCTTATTTTTGCACTTAGACCTCCACTAGATATAAAATGACCTTCCATATTAAACACACACACACACACACACACACACAAACGTGAGAGTGAATCTCAGCGATGCACCAATGGTTCCATCCGAATGATGGAACACTAAACAAATGAAAATAAAAAGCCTAATTATGGCGGGCCTGCCTTGTACTGCATCACTGCTCAGACACATTTAGAGACGCATTTAGTACAGCGGCCGCATTAGCCACGTTTATACAGTACGTACAGCTTGAGCTCACCTCAGGCCACCTCCGAGATCGGATCTGCATTGCTCAGGCACCGGGTTTAAGGCTATCGATCATGTGTTCGGTTAAACGAATTTGTGTGGACGTACGTGCACATGATCGCCTGCCTACATATGAAATCATTTGTCAGGTGGAGTTTTTTTTATTGTGTAACGTGTTAAATCCTAGAGAGACACTCTCTGTGAGCAGGATGAGTTGAGTCGACTTTAATTCAGACAAAGAAAGAGACATCAGCGCATAGCTCTGGAACTGGTCACGTTTGCAAGGTGAGAAGTGTGTGTTAGTTTAAAGCATTCATGTGAAGAAGAGAGAGATAGAGATAGCGAGAGAAAGAAAAGAGAGAGAGAGAGAGAGAGAGAGAGAGAGAGAGAGAGTTTGGCCGATGGCAGGGGCTCCAGGACTGTCATGTCCGTATAAACAGGCATTGATTTTTCTGTCCGGCCCTGCCACCTTTGCCATTTATTCTCCGCTTTGTGGTCGAGCCCAGAGGGGCTGAGAAATTCTGTTACAGTCCACTCACCCCTGAGGCGAACGTGAGAATAGATTTCAGCAGCGGAAAAAAAGAGCCTCTGTGTACCTCATCTGGGCAGAGGCCTTGTCACGAGCAGCAGCTAAATGAAAAGCTCCACGCTACGACGTGATAGCGTGGATCTCACCTCCACGGACCTCTAGCAGCCTGTACTCCAGGACCCAGACATGCCGGGATGGCTCATCAACATAAACCCTGCTTTAGAAGCCAAGGGACGTCACCTTGCGGGACAGTGGAGACAAGGGTATATAAAACGTCAAGGACGCTGAAAACTTCAGAAGCCATCACTTTTTTGCCTGCTTTGCTAAAAGAGGCTAATTTGTATGCAATCGATGTACAGCGGGTTCAGCTAACCTAAAGGTTCTTTGCTACATGCTCATAGTTTACATGTTAAACCTTGGTGTATTATAACTAGCCGTGGATCTTACTGTGACGTTATCGAGACCTCTGGGGTCCATTCTGATTGGTTAGTCGGGTTCAATCACACATTTATACCGTCTTAACATGCTTATTTGCACTTTGACCTTTTACTGTAAAATTACAGGTGATGTCTAACAGTACTGTATTTTCAAGACACAGAAAAATATGACATATTTTCAGGCCTTGCTCAAGGGCCTAAGACCATCTGTGCTCCAGGAGCGCCGTATCATGGCTTACCCCGGCGCTCTGAACCCAGATTCTAAGCAAGCTGGGATATACGAAGAAAGAGTTTCACTGTGCTATAATGTATATGTGACAAATACAGTGGTAGCTCGGGTTACGAATTTAATTCGTTTAATCATTCTCACCCTGAAAAATACGTATACCGATACGGACATTTTGCCAAATGACGATTCGTATTCTGAATTTTTACGTATTCGGGGACGTTCGTATCCCGAGGTTCCACTGTAAAGGGTATTCTATTCTATTCTATTCTATTCTATTCTATTCTATTCTATTAACTAGCAAAAAAAAAATCTAACTCAAAATGGATTTTTTACAGTATTATTCTGTATTACTCTGTAGAATATGTAATATATGGAAATACAGTACTGTTAGACATAACAAGTTCTAGAAGTTGCAAGTTCTAGAAGTTTCTTTGCTAAGCTAATCACTTCGCTGATGACAGGATAGAGGATTTGTGCCTGAACTGCAGCCAAACTTGATTTTTCTTTGGACTTGAATAAACCAAACCATTAATAACTATTGGAGAACAGGAATTAGCTTCACTGTGAGGAGGACAAATGGACGGCGTTGCGCGAGATGGAGAAAAATGATTTCGATGGCATAATCTAACACATGGCTGTGAGTGAGAAGTATTTTTTTGGAGCTTTTTTTTTTTTTTTTTTATACCTGTTCCTGATTTCATTCCCCAAATGGTTTGAAGTCTTGAGCAAACAGTCACTTCTCATGTCTGCAATCAGTAACATTGATAGTTCGTCTGATATTCATAAATGACTGAATTGTTAGGTCTAATCCCAAACATATTATTTCCAATTCTGCATAATAAAATAGTATATCTACACAAATCCTCTGAGAAGCTGTTAAAAGCTCTACACTAATCAATTCGGATTGAATTGAATCGAAGTAAGCATGATCCAATAGTGGAAAGTTCGTGGATCAAGGACGGATTTTGTGGTTTCTCTCTAGCCATCTCCATATTTTCGCTTTCATTTATCCTCAAGAGGAAGGGAAGCAGTGACTGTGGGAGCTCAGTGGTTATGACACTGGGATACTGATTAGATGGTTGTAAGGTTAAATCCCAGCATCACCATCTCTTTTAACCCCCTAATCTGTGGTTTATTTGTAGGTTGCTTTGTATAAATGTAAATATAAATGTAAAAAGATAAATAACACACATTTCCTTTAACATTAAATTAAGTGTAACACTAAAGGGATAAAAAAAGTAGGAGTATGTATGTTGTTAGATTATAAATCAAATTAACTAGTTGCATTATTCGAATGGTTTTGAATATATATATATATATATATATATATATATATATATATATATATATATGTATATATATATATATATATATATATATATATATATATATATATATATATATATATATATATATACACACTCACCGGCCACTTTATTAGGTACACCTTACTAGTACCGGGTTGGACCCCCTTTTGCCTTCAGAACTGCCTTAATCCTTCGGGGCATAGATTCAACAAGGTACTGGAAACATTCCTCAGTGATTTTGGTCCGTATTGACATGAAAGCATCACGCAGTTGCTGCAGATTTGTCGGCTGCACATCCATGATGCGAATCTCCCGTTCCACTACATCCCAAAGGTGCTCTATTGGATTGAGATCTGGTGACTGTGGAGGCCATTTTAGTACAGTGAACTCATTGTCATGTTCAAGAAACCAGTCTGAGATAATTCGCGCTTTATGACATGGCGCGTTATCCTGCCATCAGAAGATGGGTCACTGTGGTCATAAAGGGATGGACATGGTCAGCAACAATACTTCGGTTGGCTGTTGCATTAAAACAATGCTCAATTGGTACTAATGGGCCCAAAGTGTGCCAAGAAAATATCCACACCATTACACCACCACCACCAGCCCGAACCGTTGATACAAGGCAGGATGGATCTATGATGTTGTTGATGCCAAATTCTGACCCTACCATCTGAATGTCGCAGCAGAAATTGAGACACATCAGACCAGGTAAAGTTTTTTCCAATTTTGTCCAATTTTGGTGAGCATGTGTGACTTGTTGTCTCAGTTTCCTGTTCTTAGCTGTCAGGAATGGCACCCGGTGTGGTCTTCTGCTGTTGTAGCCCATCCGCCTCAAGGTTCGACGTTTTTTGTGCGTTCAGAGATGCTCTTATGCATAACTTGGTTGTAACGAGTGGTTATTTGAGTTACTGTTGCCTTTCTATCAGCTCGAACCAGTCTGGCCATTCTCCTCTGACCTCTGGCATCAACAATATATATATGTATATATATATACATATATATATATATATATATATATATGTGTGTAATATAATTTGAAAATAAAATATCAATAATGGAGCTGAATTAATTAATTATCTTTGGTGAGAGTGTGCGTGGACTGAGGTTTCTATAACTGTGTGTGTGTGTGTGTGTGTGTGTGTGTGTGTGTGTGTGTGTGTGTGTGTGGTACTATAGAAAGCTTTCTCCTTAAGAATGTGTGATGTGCAGGAGAATGGAACACTGACCTGCATCTGTTATTCTCCTGCAGTTCTCACACATCACTTTTCTCACTTTTCATACTTAAGCCTGTTTGAAGGTGAGCACTTCTGAACTTTTCCTGAAGTAGAAAAATGTCTTTTTTTTTACTTTTCCTGGAGAAAGATTTCAACAGGGGATTTTTTTGTGTATTTTTTTTTACTACAGAAATAATGTCCTATATTCATCAATGCAATTAATATTAAAATGAACGTTCCAACAACTACAGTAAATATGGTTGTTCCTGTTTGATTAATGTACTTAATATTTAAATAAGCTTTTAAGACATTGCTGAAATGAAATAAATCTAGCACCAAAAATGCAGGAAATCATTGTAACATGGCAGACGGGCGCAACAAGCCCTGCCCCTAAGACCCCTGAAATATATTGTTTCATTAATCAAATCTTTTGTGTGTGTATGTATTTTTGTATATAAATCATTACACTATATTGCCAAAAGTTTGCAGACACCTGATCATAAGTACGGTATTTGCTTTTTGAGCATCGCATCCACATTTAGTCCCAATTTGCTCTTATAATTCCCTCTTCTGTGAAGATGTTCCACTAGATTTCGTAGTGTGCTTGTGAAGATTTGTGCTTATTCTGATACAAGGATGTAGATGTAAGAAGGCTGATACAAGGGTGTGCAATCAGAAACTGATATGAAGGTGAGGTGAGGAGGCCTGGGGTACAGTGTTCACATTCATCCCAAAGCTGTTCAATAGTGTTGAGATTAGAGCTCTATATAGCAGATCTTCCTCTTAAAACCATGTAAAGCAGATCTTCTTGTAGCTCTCTTTGTGCACAGAGGCATTGCCATTCTGGAACACATTTGGGTTTCCAAGTTCAGGTGAACACAATATTTTCTTATACCGCATCCAAATACAACAGTTTGTATAAAAAACACATATGGCAGGAAAGGTCGGGTGTCCCAATACTTTTGACAATATAGTGACTACGTTTCCAGGTATTACATATCATAATATTGTTATATTATAAAGACTTTGTAGTTTGTAGTTCCAGAGACTTGATCACTTCCAGATGATGTCCCCCCCCACACACACACACAAACACACACACACACACACACACACACACACATACATATGGGATTCGTGGCAGGACTGGATTACCATGATGGACAATTTCAAGACGAAGCATTAAATCTACAGAGTGATGCCTAAATCTAGTCATCGCTCACATTCTTTTATTAATTAGGATCTTGAGGTTCTCCTCTACAATAATAAGGCAAGATCGATATGCTGCCCTCTGGGTTTCCTTCCATAAATGGAAAGCACAAGCAAATTGGAAGACGGCCAAAGCTGGGATTGTGTCTGCATAAACTGTTAAACCTTACACACAATAAAATTCATTTACTTGTTTAGCTTGATGTTGGAGGCATAATTTCATTTGTCTGGTGCTGTACATTAAATATCACATCTATCATCCGTGTGCACTGAGTCGTCAGGGTCTATATTATAATAGCAATATTCTTGCTACTGATTGCTGTGTTTAAAAAGAATGAATGCCAAAACGTGTTCTATGAATAGAGCAATGGATTTTATCACCTTTTTTTACATCATGTTGAGAGGTTAAAGAGTCATTTTGCTTATTTTTATATATATATATATATATATATATATATATATATATATATATATATATATATATATATATATATATATATATCTGTGTATATATATGTATGTGTCTATGTTGTCTATTAAAATGAGAGAGGATTAGATCAGATAGATCAGATTTTAGCAGATGCTCTTATCCAAAGTGACTTAAGGAGGGGTGGGGTAAGGACCATGCTCAAGGGCTCAGCGAATGAGCAGCTGGGTGTAAGTGGGAATTTACCACCTTAACCAATTGGTTTCAATTGATTAAATTGAATTAATTTTGATTTGTGAAGCACTTTTAACAGTGCACATTGTCCCAATGCAACTTTACAAAGATAAAGCAGTTATAAAGTTGTAAGTGTATAAGTATGAAGTTTGTTCCTTGTATTTGTAAGTTTATTCATAATAAGCCATCCACTGGTGACTGTGGTGAGAAAAACTCCCAAAAATGGTGTGATGAAGAAACCTTGAGAGGAACCAGACTCAAAAAGGAACCTCATCCTCAACACCAAATGTCCATTCATTAAAGCTTCATTATTGAGGTTCATTGACAGGCCCTTAAATGCTAAAATGTTCAATGACACTGTGGTCTCCACTGTGGACTTTTGATATAAATTCCAGTCTAAATTAATCTTCAAAGTTCTTGAGTTGCTCAGGGAATTTCATGGATATTTAGGCTGTTAAGGTGAAACCTTACCTTTAAGTTGGATTCTAAAGCAGGACATTGTACATGATTAGAACATGTAGGAAAAATTCAGGAAAAAATTCAACCCTGTATCAACATTAGACAAGATATGAGCAACAGAGCCAAAGGAGTTACAGAAATGCAACATTGAAATGTGACGTAATCTCAGATATTTGGCTGGATATGATGCACAAAATATGTTATATAACTGGATAAATACTGTATTTTTTAATAAGTGTCTGGTAGTCCCAACTTTCAATGGACATGCGAGTGGAGACTGGGCCTAGTCTACCCAGAAGTCTTTCTGAATGGTGATTAGTATGGGGTAGTATACTGTAATTTGTTGATTACTAAACACGTTAAGAACACTACCCATATGTATACAAAGTGGTATAAAAAAGACAACTAGTGTTGTAACATGCCAACAAATAATGGCACAAGGCTGCACGCACAGTCACAGGGAGCACCAACCTTCATAAATCAGTGTGCCAAAGGAGAGCATCCTTTGTACATAAGGAGATGAGCAACCGGTGCTTATCTGACCATGTGCATTTCCACGTCAGCTATTTTGACCACGTGTGCAACATGTACTCAATTCCGCATCCACCCTACTCGGCAGATTTGGCCTGTGGACTTTGCCCTCTTTCATCAGAAGATCCAGTTTAAAGGTCGCCGTTTTGACACCATTGCAGGGATCCGGTGCAAATAGCAGAAGGTGCTTGACATGCTTTGAAAAGAAGACTTCCAGGACACATTCCAGAAGTGGCAGGAAAGCTGGGGGCTCCGTATTGCTGTGCAAGGGGACTGTTTTGAAGGGGAAAGTGTGTAAACGTAGATAAATAAAGTGTTTCCTTGCAAACACAGCAAGTTCCTAAACTGTTGATACCACCACGTATAAACTTTACAGCAGCGGTCCCCAAAAGTTTTTGGGCCACGGACCCGTTTAATGTCAGACAATATTTTCACAGACCGGCCTTTACGGTGTGGCGGATAAATACAACAAAATAAAATTATATGACCATCATAAAAACTAGTATTTTCAAAATATAATAAAAATGTGAATCCACTGTGATGGTTGGGGGTTTCAATTTACCGGCCAGAGCAGCCTCTTTAAGAAGGTAGCGGATGTAGGTAAGTCATGAGTCATAGACAGATGTGGCAGAAAGAATTCATTATTAATAATAAATAAAATGGAAATAATGTGTTATGTATTCTTTCTGTGCAGCCCAGTACCAATTGACCCACGGACCGGTGCCGGTCCTTGGCCCGGGGGGATGGGGACCACTGCTATACAGTATATATGTATGTGGCATTGAGCGCATGGACGAGTGTCAGTTTAATTTAGAGACTACCTGTATTTATAGCATGTTTGTTTAGTTTTTTGGAACACATTTTTACACACCCTTTTGTTTTTCTTTTGTTCAATTTTGTGCACACAAAACCAAATTAGATTAGATTAGATTAGATTAGATTCAACTTTATTGTCATTGTGCAGGGTACATGTACAGAGCCAATGAAATGCAGTTAGCATCTAACCAGAAGTGCATAGATAGATTATTTACAGTGGCAGTGTAATAAATAAGGGTATGAGGTCATACAGAAGGTGTAGTAATGTGTACATATAACTGAATAAGGGTATATATAGTGTGGTTTTTATATAAGTATGATACAGTATGAAATTAACAGATTCTATATGCAACACCCTAAGAGCTAAACTTATCAGGGTGCATGGAGCACTGTAAGAAAAAGAGCAAGATAATGGGAGAAAGTAGACAGATAGAAAGAAAGAGAGAGTGAGCAAGCGAGAGTGAAGGAAAGAGGACAGAGGACAGACGCAGAGTGTCAGTGTCTGTCAGATGTGAACGGTGCGATTCAGTGGCACAGCTGGCATTTGAGTCTGCCTGCGGGGCCTGCACATCATCTCACTGAGAGACAGACTCAGACAGAGAGAGAGAGATAGCGAGAGAGACAGGACAGCTGTGTCATTCCACCTCTGACTGTCAGACTTTGACTACAGCTCCAAATAGACAGACTGAGAGGTTAAAACAGCATAATAACCACAATCAGTGACGTGTCACAAGTCTCTGCCATCCCTCATCCTGAAAGCCAGGAGACGGGGTTCTACGAGGAAGTTTGTAAAAAGGAGCAGAGAGTCGTCGCATGAAAATTCTCTGGTTAGGTAAAATTGATCATGTCAGAAAGGAGTAAGCGGTTCTACAGGCTTCGGAAGAGTCCATACGAGTTTGCTTGTTATTTCTAAACAAGCAAACTCGTATGGACTCTTCTGAAGTCGGTAGAACCGCTTATTCTTTTCTGACATGATCAATTTATATATATTTATAAACCATTCATTGCTGTTGAGAATCGATCCACATAGACATGAGTCTCATTTGTCCCTCAGTGATCTGTTGATAACCTTAAGAAAGGTGAAACCGCAATCTTTCTAAGATGATGATAGTTTTGTTGTTCTGCAACGTTTTTTCCTCATACCATCTCAAGGAGTTTTTTGGCGAAGGTGGTAGCTTAGTGGTTAAGGCTCTCGTTTACTGATTGAAAGGTCGGGTAGAGTCCCGGTATTGCCAAAGTGCCACTCTTGTGGTCCTTAACATTCAATGCTCCAGAGGTTATGTATCGCCCTGACAACAGCTTCCTAACATCACTGGGATGTGCGATGAAAGGATTTCACTGTGCTGTACATGTGACAAAAATACAGCACCTTTTCTTTTGTCTTTTTTCTAATTTATATAGACTAATTTGTTGCTTTGTGACAATTGTTGACAATTGTTATTAACCTAAGAATAATTCTTAGGAATTACAATGAGAACTCAGACCATGTTTGAGGCTAAAAAAATATATTAATTGAATACACAGATTAATACACTGACTTGGATATTCTTCCGGAGAACAGTTGAGGATGGTTCCATATGAACATCCTAAAGATACATGAAGATACTGAGCAACTCAAGAACTTTGAGGATGGATTTAGACTGGAATTGATATCAACAGTCAATGTTTCAGGACCATGCATGAACAGTTCTGCATTTAAGCATCCATCACTGAACAGTACACCTCAATAATGATGGATCTGTAATGAATGGACAGTCAGTAATGAGGATGAGGTTCCTTTTTGAGTCTGGTTCATTTCAAGGTTTTTTCCTCATGCCATCTCAGGGAGCTTTCCCTCACCACAGTTGCCACTGACTCACTCATTAGTGACAAACTTACAATTTTAAGGGACAATCTTATGTGTTACATAAAAGTGCTATACAAATAAATATCAATTAAATTGAATTGAATTATACAATTGAATATTTCGGACCCTTTTGAGTCCGGTTCTTCTCAAGGTTTCTTTAAGTTTTTTCCTCACCACTGCCACCTTATCAAGACAAATCTATAAATTCAATCAATTAAATAATCAAAGTATGTCTGTAGAGCATCTTTGTGACAATCTCCACAGTTAAAAGCGCTATGTGAATAAAATTTAATTGAACTGAATTTGAAATTAAATTGTTCTTGCGCAAAGCTTCCTGAAGGTTGCAGGTTCAGCTGATGGTTAATATCTACAGCTTAGCATTCACCGTGAAAAAAATCGAGTCTTTACCTGGCCAAGTTTTTCTCCTTGACTTGCTAATTTGTATTAGAGCTAAGTGTTTCAAATATAGAGCATATTGATCAAAAGCCAAATAATCCATACTGGATGAGGAACCTCAAGTCTATCAGGATGCAAAGTGTAATAATATTGCACAACTTTTCAGACAAACTCCACAGTGTACCACTTCTGCCATAAAAACAATAGACTACATGACTCATGGAGTATATATACGCTGATAAACAGATTCAAAAACATACTGTAGATCTGCAGGCAGCCGGAGAAACATCTCAGGAGCGCCGCTCTTGTTGGAATAAAAACGGCGCTTCCTGACTGTGCAACGCTGCCGAAACGTACTTGTTAGCTAAACTGGGTAAAGTGTGGGAGATAAAGTCACACTCAGCTCAGTGGGGAAAAAGCTTTGAGACTAAGTGCAGACTTTTATAGACACAGCTGAAGGTCACAGTCTCTCCAAAATAACTAGTATAACATATATTTATTAATGTATCACGCATTGAATTTTTCAAAGTATAAAACTAGACCTTAAACTATAAACTAGACTAAACTACTGTATAAATTTATTAAACAAGTGCACTAAATAGGAAAAAATTATTGTGACATCTGGACTTTTCCAATCATGAGTGGTTCTTCTCCAAACTGTTACTACATCAGCGTTGGAAGTTGTTTTTAAAGTTGGAGGTTGGTCTATAAAATTGGGTTATATTTAGCAGAACATGGAGCAGTTTCAGTGATGGGGCTAGATTGTTCTGCAGCGAGTGTTCACAGAACTTGTGCACAACATTATATTCTATTTAATGATTCAATTTAATTCAATTTAGATCAGTTAAATTCAGTTAATTTCAGTTCAATTCAGTTCAGTTCAGTTCAGTTCAGGTAAGTTCAGTTTAGCTCAGTTCAGTTTCTCTTCAGTTCAATTTAGTTCTGTTCATTTCATTTCATTTCATTTCATTTCAGTTCAGTTCAGTTCAGTTCAGTTCAGTTCAATTCAGTTCAGTTCAGTTCAATTCAGATCAGTTCTATTCAGTTCAATTCAGTTGTGGACATTGCCCCAATTCTGACCTTTTGGTCAAGTGTTTTATTTTTTAGTATTGCAAACTGTCTGCTACAGATATTCAGGAGTTTGTCCTGTATAAGATGGATGTAAAATCACATTAAAGGCTGATATGAAATTGATCATATGACACCATTAATGTGATAATTAATCACATCATTTATAGTATTCTGTATTTCAGAACAGTGACAGAATCATAATCAGAGACAGGCTTCTCGGAAGAACCGGATTTTTATTTTTCCTTTCCTCCTTGCTTTCTTCCTATCTGCCTTTCTTTCTTCTCTCCTTACTTCCTTCCTACCTTGTTTTATTTATTCTTTTTTTTTCCCTTCCATCCTTTCTGTCCTTCCTTCCTTCTTTCCTTCTGTTCACCCATCCTTCCTTCTTCCCTTCCCTTCAATTCAATGCAATTTAATTCAATTCAATTCAATTCCCTTGCCCTCCTTCCTTCAATTTTATTTCCATCCTTGTCCTCCTTCATCCTTTCTTTTCTTCCATTCTTCTTTTCTTTCCTGCCCTAGTTTATTTTTCTTCATTCTTCCTTCCATTCCTTGTTTAAATTCTTCTGAAATCAGAATTTTTAATTTCCTATTTTAACTCCTTGCTTTTTTTCTTCCTTCTTTTGCTCTGATCCTTTCTTGTTCCCTCTTTCTTTCCTTCCTTCCATCCTTCTTTATTTCCTTACCCTCTTTTCTTAATTTGTGCATTCCTTCTGTTTTGTCTTCTTTGTACCATTGACCTCGGTTCTTTCTGTCTTTTGCTATCTGTCCATCTTTTCTTTGTGGAGAATTGTGGGAAATGTGTTTGATGTGTATCGTACAATATAAACAGAGCTTTGAATACTGCTTGTGTGTGTGTGTGTGTGTGTGTGTGTGTGTGTGTGTGTGTGTGTGTGTGTGTGTGTGTGTGTAAATGCGCATGGGGTTGGTAATGATTATGATTAGATTATTTTAGGTGTAGTGGGGGCTTGGTGCTGGGGTGGGATGGGGGCGCGCGGGGGGTGTTACATGGGGGTATAAAAACCAACCACAACATATGAACCCTGAACGTGTGAGATGTTAGAGTCGTGTTTGAGAAGACAGTGTGAGTTACACGCCAAGTAAAGCAGGCGATTGTTAGCCGTGAGGAGAGCATGCAAGTTTAATGGCAAGCCGGATGATTTTCTCAAACGCCTACAGTTATTAGGAAAATCTCCCTCGCTTTCCCGCGATCGATGCGTCGGGCACCGAGTCGGGGCTTTTAATGGGGATTTGTGAGATCAGATGGCAGCCTTTGATCCAACAAACACGTAGACTCAGGCAAGCGTTTTCACACCCTGTGTCTCCTGACAATGAAGGAAACGGTGTAGAAGAAAAAAAAAAAAAAAAAAAAAAATCTAAAAAAGAACAATGTTCATCTTTAAACACCCCTCTTGTATGATAAAGCCTGTTTGCGTTCTCGTTTCTCATGTTGCCTGTCAGCACTTCAGCTCATAAGCGGCGCACATCACGCAAATTAATAGTTGTGTCACAGATTAATTACAAGATGTAAAAATGTAGCTTTGGAAACAAACACAGAAACGCACGCCTTTTTTTATGTTGTTTTTTTCTTCAATGTTTTGCCGGTTAGTGAGAACGTATTACAGCTGTCATGTCGTCCAAACAAACCCATCAGTCAGGAGCAGGGAGGGAATATCAGCTCGTACTGATCTCCATTACCTGTGTGATTTATTATTTAGGACCATGTTCTAACAGAGATGTTGGAGGCTCAGTGATCCTCGAATCAGCCTCAGAATTCGCAGGGTTTAGTTTCAGTGTGGTTTTTATGGTTAATGTGGTTTTTCATGGTTAATAAAGTGCACTCAGGAATCTGATGATGAGGTGAATTAGGTGTGTTAAATCAAGGAGAAACATGGAACAACAGTCCTCACTGGTCCACCATCAGTGTGGTTGGAGACATGGGGTGCTGCAAACTGAAATAAAGGAAAATCTCATTTGCACAGATTTTTTACTCAGAAGTAATCCATCATTCATCACCAGATTCATGCATTAGTTATTTTTTTTTATAATCAAAAGTTTTTAGACGGGATGTATACTGCCCTCAGTGAGAGCAGCTTCTCTTGGGCCCACATGAGGATGTGTCACGCCAGCTTGTAAAGGGGCAAAAGCACAGATCCCCCTGATGGTTGATGTAAGAGACCATGGATGTGTTGTCTGTACAGATCAGAACATGATCCCCTCAGGTCTGAGAGGAAATGCTTCAACGCTAGAAGTATGGCCAGTATCTCCATGCAGTTGATGTGCCACAAGAGATGGGACCCTTTCCAAATACCTTGAGCGGAGCAGCCACTCATGACTGCCCCCCAGCCCATAGAAGAGACATCCATTGTTAATGTTAAGTAGACAAGTAGCCAGGAACCCAGGTTACCTCCACATGTTAAAGCCACTCTTGAACATGTGGAGCGGGTTGCCCCTCCAAGAAATCCCTCTGATCCTGAGACTCGATCCGAGCAGGAGACAAATGTGCTCGCATTGTGGTTAAATCCAACACTATGCCTAGATAGGTGGTCCTTCGTACTGGTGAAAGTTCTTTATGTGGGAAGCCTCTTTTAACAGTGCGCAGGACTCATCAAGACACATTTGGCAGGAGATTTCAGGCTGCCAGAAAGTCTACTAAGGGAATTAGTCTCTTAAGACCGACCTTTGGCATGCCTAGAGCAGCTGTGCCCTGAAACACTAAGCCCTGAAACATCAGCTGTGCCCTAAAAACACCAAGGGTGGCAGGGTTAACAAACAATCTCCTGAGGGCACTGAGGAGAAGTGGGCACCGTGTACTGAGGACAATAGCCCTAGCGCTCTCCTAGTGGCACGATGCAATTTTAGGAGGTTGTTTTTAATATCTTCTTCCTCATCAAGCTCCATAAGCAGGCAGCCACCGGCCTGACCCGCCACTGTGTACGCTTTGCCCACCAGAGCTGAGGAGGTCCGAAGAGGCTTGGTGGCAGCACCAGGGCTTTAAGGGATGATGCAGTGTCAGGGGGGAGATAGCTCACCTGCGTCTTTTTAACCCGGGAATCATCCCATAAGCGCACTCCTTTAGTCCCACTACATTTAAGTACATTATTATTGGGGATAAAGAGGCGGGCCGAATAAGCATAATTCCATGACCTGACCACCTCGGTGTGAAGATTAGGAAAAATTGTCAGGCATGGAGGCAGTGACAAGTTTATTTTAAGGAGGCAGTTCCTGCTTTTCAGGAAATGTTTATCTTAGAAACAGGTCGAGTCACTGCCTCCAAAAGTTACTCAAATAAGACAGGCTGCATAGACAAGTCCACTGGTTCGTCCAATATGAGAGATCTTGCAGGTGAGGAAAGAGAAAGGGACGTGCCCGTCTCCATTTACTCTGCCAGATCCATTTGCGAACCCCACAATCACCTCAGTGGAAGCAGGGCCAAAACCGTAAAGGGACCTTACCCTTTTCGAAGAGCACTCTAAGGGAGCGAAGCGTATGCATAGACATGTGTACACAATGCAAGCAGTCAGCTCCCTTGAGAGACGACCGAGCATGCTCCGCCCCAAACAAGCAACACACAGACCGTGTGTATCCCTCCGAGATAAAGTAGGGACAAGGAGAGACACAGCCTGAAAGATTGCTTGTCCATTTTTTTTGTTTGTTTTATCTTCTTCCCTCTACTTACCACAGACACAGACACACACAGAGCACTTCCCTCTTCGACACTAACGCCGTTTCTACTGCATGTGCTTTTATAACTTCCAGGTCGTGACATCACTTCGCCGGTGACGTGTTGCCCTTCCATTGGACAGATTACACACGTGTTCCCAAAGTGTTTTTGATGCAGCTCGAGTTCCTGGAGAGGAACTAAAGTTTTCAAAAAACACCTGACATTACCTTGTGTGCAGTGATGGTCATTCATAATTTTTTATTATTTTTTTTTTTTGTGAGTCTTTATTGTGACTCACAAGAATGAGTTGTTTTAAAGGGTTTCGTAAATTTTCTACTGGATGCTCCATAGGTTATGTACAGGAAACCGAATTTAATAGTTTACCTCTCGACTATTCCGGTCCGAGTCATTCGTTTTCGACTACCATAGACGCTATGCAGTGTATTACACAGGAAACAGAATTGAGTAGTTCAATTGAGTCATCTTATGCTATATAGATGCTGTGTTGGTGGACCTTTTCTCCTGTAATTCATGTGTAGTCTGAAACCGCAGCCCACACCACAGTCATCATAGAAATTCAAAATGGTCAGTCAATTCAGCAGCCGAGCTATCACACCATCACCGTATCTCGAATGAACCAAATGAAGATAAACAGATGGCCACGGTTGGGGTCAGACACATCAGTGACGTCTGACAATCGGCTAATAGATTCAGCCAGGGCAGCAGACAGGGGTAAGAGTTGAGACAGGAGTCACGTCGATGCTAATGATATTGCAAACTGTTTAGTAAAATCTTGTCGAGGAGCTAACATTTGCAGGACTGCTCACTCAGACGAAGGCCAAAGCCATTATTCCCACCATAAGTAGATTTGAAGCAATAGCGTGTGATTTATATTTTCAAGCTCAATCGCTGAATTGGATCATTAAACACAAAGCGTCACCTGAAGTTTGGTTTGAGGGAGAATTTGAGCGAGAGCACTGTGCTGCTACATCAGAACAGAGAATACAGGGTTTTAGCCTTTAATTTCTGAAGGTTCTTTGCTTTTCATTATTAATGGAGATCAGAAATACTGATCTCTGTCAAAACGGAATGATTATATAACAGTTTATAAAGCGTCAGTATGAAAATGTGTTTATTTGGAAGAAAGAGTTCAGAGGACGTGATTTATGTTCTAGATGGATTTTTTCATCTTAATAAACTTAATAAACACACATTGTACAGATTACTGCTATTTAATTACCCACATTGGAAACATTACCACATATCAAATTCAAAGAAGGAAAAACAAAAGGAAAAAGAAAGAAAGAAAGAAAGAAAGAAAGAAAGAAAGAAAGAAAGAAAGAAAGAAAGAAAGAAAGAAAGAAAGAAAGAAAGAAAGAAAGGTGAGCACAGGAAGAAGAAATAAAAGATGGGAGAAAAAAAGAAAAAATGGAAAGAAGGAAAGAAGTAAGGAGCACAAGAGAGGAAGGAGTGCAAGGAAAAAGGAGGCTAAGAAAGTTCAGAAAAGCTGGAATGAAGTAGGAAATGAAGTAGGAATGAATGAATGAAGGAAGGAAGGAAGGAAGGAAGGAAGGAAGGAAGGAAGGAAGGAAGTAAAGAAGGAAGTAAAGAAGGAAGGAATGAAGGAAGGAAGGAAGGAAGGAAGGAATGAAGGAAGGAAGGAAAGAAGGAAGGAATGAAGGAAGGAAGGAAGGAAGGAAGGAAGGAAGGAAGGAAGGAAGGAAGGAATGAAGGAAGGAAAGAAGGAAGGAATGAAGGAAGGAAGGAAGGAAGGAAGGAAGGAAGGAAGTCACCAGAGGAGTGTGAAAGGACAACAGGAAGGAAGGAAGGAAGAGAGCAATGAAGAAAGACAAATAAAGAAGATGGGCAAGGAAGGAATGAAGGAAGGAAGGAAGGAAGGAGAGCGAGGAAAAAGAAAGGTGGGAAACTGTCAAAAGTGTTGAAGAAAAGAATAAAGGAAAGATTGAAGGAAAGAAAGAATAAGTGGAAGTAAGGGAGTTTAAGAAAAAATGGATGGATGAAGTAAGTAAGGAAAGAAGGAAAGAAAGAAGGAAGGAGGAAAGACAGCAAACAAAAAATGAAGGTATGAAGCTGCCAAAAAGTGAAAAAGAATGTAGAAAGAAAGAAAGAAAGAAAGAAAGAAAGAAAGAAAGAAAGAAAGAAAGAAAGAAAGAAAGAAAGAAAGAATTAAAAAATTAAAACTGAGACAGAAGGTTACAATAATAAATAGTGCATAAGTGAATTATGAACCGTTTAATAATGAACAATTCATGACTAATTACAGATCCATTCAAGAATAATTATTTTGTCAAATGACAACCTTAAAACCATGACTGTGTGTGTGTGTGTGTGTGTGTGTGTGTGTGTGTGTGTGTGTGTGTGTGTGTGTGTGTTATAATGTTTAACAATAATTTAGAAGCAATATTTATTCATTTATATTCATACAAGCATAAATTCAACATTTATTTACAAAAACAGTATGAAAAAGAAAAAGAGAAATGTAGAGAGAGAGAAAAAGAGAGAGAGAGAGAGAGAGAGAGAGAGAGAGAGAGAGAGAGAGAAATAAAACCCACTCAAGTTCCCACTATTCTTTTACTTGACCATTAAACAAACAGAGCAAAACAAACACACTGCAAAAGTCTCACAAACCATTAGACTTGTTTCCTTTCCCTCCCACAAACCCTTTCAACATCATTTCTTCTTTCTCTCTCTCTCTCTCTCTCTCTCTCTCTCTCTCTCTCTCACTCACTTATTACTGCTCGTATAATTCAATGATCACCTCAGATCACCTGCTGGTCATAAATCAAGCCCTGGTGTGAGATGAAAAATTAGATTAATATATAAAACTTATTATAGCGTCCAAAACACTCAGCTGATAAATGACGAGGCTCTACACTGACACACAGACGTGTCTTTGCTTTCTTGTCCTCTATTAAATCAGGAAAAAATGCACATCGTGACTTAAATTCCCTGCACAGGAATAGTGTGTGTGTGTGTGTGTGTGTGTGTGTGTGTGTAAACCCAGGATTTTTCCTTTAAATTTTTAAGTCTAGCTTGATAGACCATTTTATTCATCCCAGAGTAAAACTCCAGTAAAAAATCTATACAAATCATGTTACTATAGAAACATTAACATTAGATAACGCATTATTAGAAACCGGTAATTTAGGTTTATAGCCTGAACTTCTGTCTGTGCCATACAGTTTGTTCTCCATTTACCACCTTGATAGAAAACAAGATTTCTGTGTGGCATTACACTAAAGCTTTTAAGGCTTTTTAACCCTTTAAAAACCTTTAACTTTTATAGCTCAAATTATTTCATGTACCAAAATCTAAGAGAAAAAAATATTCATTCTGGTGTATTTTTGGTGAGCCTTCTGTGCAGCTCGAAGCTCCTCACCAACTCCTATACATTGAGGATGGATTTGGACTGGAATTTATATCACAGTTTTTCTCAGTTGCTTTGGAGCGTTTTTAAGATCAGAAAATAAATTCTTAAAACTACTTGTTTCATTTCTCGTTGCTTTAATCAAATTGTGAACGCTTTTGTACATCGTTTATTCGATTGTGTATGAGTGTCTGCTGTTTTCTACATTATCAGACATTTATATTTGTGTTGGTCAAAATATATTATACTGGTTTAACCTGAGTAGCTTTAACCCCCAAAACATTTCAGCATCAGTTCATTGTATACGTCATTGAATGTAAAATTATTAAAACAGTTGTCATCATCTGTCATCTAAAATTTCTATTAAACTTTTATTTGTAAATGTGTTGAATTGATGAATTGTGCAGATGAATCTTGAATGTCACTAATGAAGGCGAGTGAACGACATCAGATCAATCAACTCGTTCTCTAAAACAGGTCAAAGGTGAATCTCGTGAACCTTCAGCTGGAGAGTGAAAACAGACAGAGAAAAACACAGAGTTATACATTCTGATAATGAAACAACAACTAAGAAACAAACGAACACTTTACAGTACAGTAAAAGTGTGAATCCTGTCCGGTCTTTTACAATCAATATAAATCTAATATCCAATCAAATCAATGAATTTGTGCTGCTGGAATTCATAAATACCAAACAGAAGGAAGTATAATGTTGTGCATTTTCAGTCTCTGTGATCCAAACCATAGTTTATATCAAGAAATACTGAAAGTGTGCAGCATCACACTGATAACATGAATAAACATTCTGATGATCTTGTTTGTAAAAAAGGGACTTTTCATTCTGATGGGAATGAGATGTTCATTGACACAAATACTTACTTTTGAGAGATGAACTGAGGATTTTGAAAAAGGTTCAGACCTTTGCCAGAAATCCAATGTATTGTGCACATTGTTTTGAGAAATGCACTTATTGGTTTGCAAATATTAATGATGATTTGAGAAACGCTCCAAATCACCTGAGAAAAACTGTAACATTCTGCAAGATTGGCTCAGGATCACAGTTTGCATTCAACCTCTGAACACAATGATGGAACTGTAATGAATGTAATGGTGATGAAGATGAGTTTCTCTTTTGAGTCTGGTTTCTCTCAAGGTTTCTTTCTTGTGAAAATCCAGGGATTTTTTTTTTTTCTCACCACAGTTCACAGGGGTTTCCTCAAGCTGACTCCAGAGCAAAACACCATCAAATGCTCTTGATCTTGATCATTTTTGGTTTTAGTGAAACATTTTATACTGAGAAGATTTTCTTTTGTGCCATCTTGTGTTACGGCATTGGACATGGTCCGTTGACAAGGGTACATTGAAAGCAGCCATCGAGAGTGCATTGTGGGTATAAACAAGTGAATGAACGAAGTTGTTCACTCAGCATACTGTAGTGGTAGAGAAGTGCAAAACAAATGAACAAATCTGAAAACACAATGAAAATTCGGACAAACCTGAAAGGGTAGGTAAAGTTTATGTATAACATATATAGCTATGTTAATGGAATACTCATCAATCATTGGATGAGACACCTGTCATTCAGTATATACAGGAAGTACAAGAGGCTTTGGCAGAATTGTTTTTCTTTGTTGTTGTTGTTGGTGGTGGTTTTTTTTTGCTTTCATTTGATTTTCCATTTGTTATATTGATTTGTTAATCTGTTTTCTGACATGTTCATTTGTTTTTCAGTTTGTTATTTTGTTTTTGTATTTGTTATTTAGTTTTTCTCTTTGTTAATCTGTCTTCTGATAGGTTCATTTTTTTTTCAGTTTGTTAATTTGTTCTCTGATTTGTTCATTTTCTGATTTGTTAATACAAAACAGATGAACAAATCCACAAACACAAATTTGCTCATGTGTTTTGTATTTCTCAGCCACCCGTAGCATTCAGGCTACAAAATGGCTGACAAAATGGCTGACACCTGATATAGGATAAAGACACAGCCACTGTTGAAAGAAAGAAAGATAGAGAGAGAGAAAGCGAGTGAGAGAGAATTCCAAATGCTTCTACTTCATGCTTTGTAGATACTAATTGTGCCCTGCAACACGAGTGCAGTAAATAATGAAATTTTAATTCCTTCTCTATCTCTCTCCCGGCTGCGCTCCACTCGTGTGTAGAATCATGTTTCAAAGAGATTTATTGTAGGCCAAACAGCAAGAGCACTAGGGGGAGGCTCATAAAGGCATGTGTATAAGTGTGCGTATCTATGCATGTATGTAAATATATATTTGTTTGTGTGTGTGTGTGTGTGTGTGTGTGTGTGTGTGTGTGTGTGTGTGTGTGAGAAAGCGAGTGTGTGTTTGCATGGCGTGAGAAATGAGATTAGTTATGAAGTGTACACGAGCCTCTCATCCACTGTGAATGTAAAGAATGCATGCAGGTTGTGTACTGGTTGTGTGTAGCAGGTTGTGTAGTTGGTCGGGTAGTCGGTTTTGTTGTGCGTTGTGTGGTTTATGAAAAGGCGAAGGATAAAATCCATGAGCTTTAATTTGAGAGGATGGCGGCCCATTCGGATGATGTATAGTGACAAAGCAGTGCATGCTAAGCCTGAGTGGACTGCAGCTATTTACATTAATTACAGCAGGTCTGATATACAAGAGGACCAGGACAGAGAGAGAGAGAGAGAGAGAGAGAGAGAGAGAGAGAGAGAGAGAGAGAGAGAGAGAGAGAGAGAAGGAGAAAGACAGCAGCACAAAAAAACATAATCAAGTTAGAAGAAGAACAGCAAAAGCACAAAAAAACAGTAAAGAAAGCAGAATAGTACACTTAGATAGAATAGGAAAGAAACAGAAGAAAAAGAAGAAAAAGAAAAATGAAGAAGTTAAAGTAAAAGGAGAGAAACATTGACTAAAAAAAAAAAAAAACTGTTATCACTAAGTTGAATGAGGCAGCATGGACTTTTTCCTTCACTTGAACTAGGAGACCCAAACATCCAGCATGACCATGCTCCTGTGTACAAAGCCAGCTCCATGAAGATCTGCTTCACATGGGTTGGAGTGGAAGATCTCCTGCTATAAAGCTCTGTCCCTATTGAGATGAATGTGAACGCTGACTGCACCAGGCCTCCTCACTTGCTCACCTACATCAATACCTGACTTCAATAAAACGCTAGTGGATGAATGAACCTCACACAAAAATCTCCACAAAATCTATTGGATTATGTTCCCAGAAGAGTGGAGGTTATTATAAGAGAAAATGGGGAGTAAATGTGGAATGGGATGTTCAAAAATAAATAAAAAAATTAAGAATTGACAAATAAAGAGAAACAGGATTATTATAACCGTGCTGAGAAATAAGGGATGTTACTGATGATGATGATGATGATGGTGATGATGATGAGGATGGTGATGATGATCCAGGCGATTAAACACGGTTGCATATTTCTCACGTTAAAAATATTCTCATTAATATCGGTATAATTACTAAAGACAATGTTATTCAGGGAGATGATGGATCCTGCTGTGGTGTTTGTTTGTGTGTGTGTGTGTGTGTGTGTGTGGTGAGGATAAAACGACGTTGCTTACTCTAACACACCGGTTTTAAAAGTGTGTGCTTACTTTTCGCAGTGTGACATTGTAACAACTAGCGTATCGCAAACACAAAACTACTAGGACTCATAAATAATGGCACCACTTCCACCTCAGCATAGGAAACAGAGATGACACCCGTTAGCCTTCACTGATGTACTGTACTGTATATTTTCGGTGAGCTGAATCTGTTTTTTTATCACTTTAACAGATTCACCTGATCAGCAAAAAATCCCACTTTTAAATTAGGAGCATGTTTTACATCTGTTCAGCTGTATACTAATTACTAGCAATTACTATTACTATTTACTAATAGAGTAACAGTCTCAATGACTATCGCGCTCACACCCATTGTGATGAAGTGCTTCGAGAGGCTCGTCATGAGGCACATCAAGACACAGCTTCCACCCTCACTGGACCCCATGCAGTTTGCGTATCGTTAAAACCGCTCCATGGATGATGTCATCTTCACAACCCTCCATTTGGCCCTCACCCACCTGGACAACAAGGACACGTATGTACCAATGCTGTTCATTGACTGCAACTTAGCATTCAACACAATCATTCTTCAGCACCTGATTGAGAAGTTGAGCCCACTGGGCCTGAATACCTACCTTTGTAACTGGATCCTGGACTTCCTGACTGGGAGAGCTCAGTCATTCGGATTGGGAAACATCATCTCCAGCACCACCACACTGAGCACTGGGGCACCTCAGGGCTGTGTGCTCAGCCCACTGCTGTTCACTCTGCTGACTCACGACTGTGTAGCAATGCACAGCTCGAACCACATCTTCAAGTTCACCGATGACACGATGGTGGGTCTAATCAGCAAGAAGGATGAGTTAGCGTACAGAGAGGAGGTGCACCAGTTACCAGCCTGGTGTGGAGCCAACAACATGTCTCTGAACGTTGACAAAACCAAAGAGATGGTTGTGGACTTCAGGAGTGCACAGAGCAGCCATTCTCCACTGATCATCGATGGATCCTCAGTGGAGATTGTCAAGAGCACCAAATTTCGTAGTGCTCATCTGGTTGATAACCTCACCTGGTCACTCAACACCAGCTTCATCACTAAGAAAGCCCAGCAGCGTCTCTACTTCCTGAGAAGGCTGAGCAAAGCCTATCTCCCTCCCCCATCCTGACCATGTTCTACAGATGGACCATTGAAAGCATCCTGAGCAGCTGCATCACTGCCTGGTTTGGGAAGATCCGCGGAGGATCCAGGCCTGCCTCAATTCGTCTAGGCCTGCCTCTGGATGGTGTTCTCTTCGACTGGAGGCCACTCTGTTCTGCTAGGAACGGTTTCTCATCAACGCCTTGGGTTGTTTCATAAAATTCCGGAGTAAGAACAGGAGCTTTGAGGATGGATTTGGACTGTAGTTAATGTCAACAGTCTGCTACATTGACTCAGGACTACAGTTTGCTTCTAATCACCGTCACTGTAATCCGCAACATCGTATATCGGCAATAAATAGACATTCGGTGCAACCCAGATGAGGATGGGTTCCCTCTTGAGTCTGGTTCCTCTCAAGGTTTCTTCCTTATGAATCTCAGGGAGTTTTTCCTTGCCACAGTCGCCACCGGCTCGCTCATCAGGGACAAACTAACTTATAAAGAACATATTCATTTTTATCACCACATTATCTGTGTAAAGCTGCTTTGAGACAATGTTCATTGTTAAAAGGGCAATACAAATAAATATTAATTAAACTGAATTGAATTGTGTACGACCCCACACACCTCTCACACACACTCTTCACTCTCCTGCCATCAATAAAAAGCGGTTCCGAAGCATTCGGGCCTCTCTCACACACACACACACACACACACACACACACACTCAACTATGTGTTCCTGAAACTGTACAACCTGAACTTAACACACACTCATTACTCATCTCAATCCATTTCACCACCATTTATTTATTATTATTTATACTTAACCATATTACACCATTTACATGCTCTTTTTTGCACCTCTTCACTGCTGCTGCTGTTTTTGCACTGCATTGTGTTTGTTTACAGATACTCACAGTTATAGTCTTTATAGTCCTCTTTGCACTGTACTGTATATTCAGAGTATATAGAGCTCTGTACAGAGTATATAGAGCTGCTATATAGAGCTAGAACCTCACACAAAAATCTCCACAAAATCTATTGGGACATCTTCCCCGAAGAGTGAAGGATATTATAAGAGTAAAAATAGGGAATGGGATGTTCAAAAAGAAACTAAAGAATAATTAAAATCAAGAAATTGATTAGAGGAAAATGTTATAATGTAAAGCTAAAGATAAATATATATATATATATATATATATATATATATATATATATATATATATATATATATACTGTATATAAAGATAAAGATAAATGTAAAAAATTATGAAATTATGAGAAAACAGAAAAATAAAGAAAGCAAAAATATAAATGTTGCAAAGAAAAAAGTTAATGAGAAAAAAAAAAGTAAATAAAAAAAATAAGAATTGACAAATGAAGAAAAACTGGATTATTATAACCGTGCTGAGAAATAAGGGATGTTACGGAAGATGATGATGATGATGATGATGATGATGATGATCCAGGCGATTAAACATGGCTGCATATTTCTCACGTTAAAAATATTCTCATTAATATCAGTATAATTACTAAAGACAATGTTATTTAGGGAGATGATGGGTCCTGCTGTGGTGTTTGTGTGTGTGTGTGTGTGTGTGTGTGTGTGTGTGTGTGTGTGTGTGTGTGTGTGTGTGTGGTGAGGATGAAACGACATTGCTTACTCTGACACACCGATTTTAAAACCGTATCCAAACACAAAACTACTAGGACTCATAAATAATGGCACCCTTCCACCTCAGCATAGGAAACAGAGATGACACCCGTTAGCCTTCGCTGATGTACTGTACTGTATATTTTCGGTGAGCTGGAGCTGTTTTATTAGCACTTTGACAGATTCACCTGATCAGCAAAAAATCCTACTTTTAAATTACGAGCATGTTTTACATCTGTTCGGCTGTAAGTAAGTATTGTTACGCCGGATTGTGTTTTAAATAATAAAGCAGCTGCCTTGTGGCAAATCCACCCCTTTTACCCAGCCTGCTCCGCCTTTGTGTCCCTGCGACGTTTACAACGAGGAGCCATTCATCTCCTTCGTGTGGCCAACCAAATAAAATAAATCACAAATTTCCCCAAATATAACAATATTTGTATTGGGGGGGGGGTAATTAATGAGGCCAGCTGTAGTAATTAAAATCCATCTGAGCTCCATTCGTCTTGGTCAGGACGACTGATCGTTTTTCAAACTCCATGCCACGCCTTCTCAGAGCCGTGTTGTCCTTGGACTCATTTTTCAGGTGATTTGGAAACTATTGTTGGTTTTTATTGAGGAAGCACATAACCGGCCGAGAGCAATTAATAACCGGCAAGCTAACAAGCAGGCAGGGTGAATTAATAGTTGCTTTCCTCGACGCGTTCCCCACAAAACCGAACGCGGACATGCAATAGTGCAGATATTCGCAAGAGCGCTAATTAGTATTAAACGATTCAGACTATGCAAACGGCCTACACTGTTAACTTGCGCGCACAAAGCGAACAGCTGGAAGATTTAGCCATGCGACCTGCCGGGCTGGAAATGAAAGGCTAACGAAGGCCTCTGGGTAAGGTGTGGTTATAATTCAGGTTATAAAACCACGTTCAGGAAAAAAAATAACTACACATGCTACTTCAACTACTTAATGAAACTCAAGCACGGAGGTATAAAGGGGAAGAAATAAAGTACGTAAAGAAAATGCCAGGTTACACACAAGATGAAAACATTGTCTCCTGAGTAATTTACGATTCCATCTTCATTTTCACGTTTTTCTTTTTATGATGTATTACAAACATGTATAACATACACTACAAAGACAAAAGTTTGTTGACAATTAAGCATAAGATTGGTATGTGCTTCTAGATTCTACATTTAATACTCATTTGCTTTAACCTTCACTCCTCTAGAAAGATGTTTCACTAGATTTTGTGGAGATTTGTGAGATTTCATTTATCCACAATGATGTTAGTAAAGTCAGGTACTGATGTAGTTGAGAAGGTGAGGAGGCCTGGGGTGCAGTCAGCATTCACATTCATCCCAAAGGTGTTCAATAGGGTTGGAGCTCTATAGCAGGAGATCTTCAATTCCAACCTATTTAAAGCATATCTTCATGGATCTAGCTTTGTGCGAAGGGGCATCGTCATGCTGGAACAGGTTTGGGTCTCCTAGTCTCAAGTGAAGGGGAAATTTCATGCACACACCAAGACATTATATACAGTTGTGTACCTCAGTTTGGAAAAGAAGCACATGCGATCTTCCAAAAGATGTTCAACAAACCTTAAATTAACCTCAAAAACACCAATGATTGTTTGTTAGTTATCAAATAGTTATATTTTTGTTATTTAGCTCCGATTAGTATTAGATTATGCCAAGCCTCCACCACTTTTTTATAGATACAATAATAAATTAAATGAGCATACGTGATTTGCATTGGAACCAATCAGTCATTGCTAACTATCAGATCTCTTGTTATCAAAAGTGAATTATTGCCATTTGACCAATCAAAGTCAAGTATTTAATAGTGCTATATGAAGGATTCATGAATGGAGGATTCAAATTTTGATTTTATTTTTATATCCTGTGACGTTTTATTGTGTTAATGATGTGTACAGTAGGACACAGCGTCACTGGTGTGACTCATAACATTTTATAGTCTTTCAGCTGGAGACATTTTTATCAGAATTACAGCAAGCAGTTGACCTGATGGTCATGTGCAATGCAACTTCGTTTCTTGAATTCAAAATTAAAAAGCACATTAGTTGCTATTATTTCCCCAGCTGTTTGCATTCACTCTATGGTTAAGTATTTGTAACTCGAAAAGCGATATATATATATATATATATATATATATATATATATATATATATATATATATATATATATATATATATATAAGAAAACAATTCAAAATATTGATTACACAAAACATAATTTAACAATTTTGCTAACTCAGCTAACTATACTAGCATTATCATCATCCTCATGAGAGAATAACTAAAAGCGCTGTTAGGGTTGTTTCGAAAGCGTTTGCCACGGCTAATGAATAATAAATAGACACATATTCGGTGCAGTGGGATTTTACACTGCAATCAGGGACAAACTGTCAGGGACAAATAATGCTTTTTATAGAAACTACTTTAAAGGCAAGGTGTTAATCAGACTAGCGGAAAGAATGAGCAAAAACCTTGATGAGAATCAGGAAAGATTTCAAAAGAACCTGAGTTGCTCCCTTATTGAAGTGCAAGACACGAAGTCTGTATTGTTTTAATGCAGGACGTTGTACATTACAGGGAAATGCATGCTTATATATACAGTCATGTGAAAAACTTAGGACACCCCCATTAAATATTCATTTCTTAATAAAGAACTTTTAATGATTTAATTGCAATTAATCAACAAGAATTAACCTTGTTTTGATTATTATATTATATATTTAATATTCTAACTGAGCAAAAAGTTAGGAAACCCTACACACTAATAGCTTGTGTTACCCCCTTTGGCTGAAATAACTTTAGTAAGACGCTTCTTGTAGCCATCTACCAGTCTCTGACATCGGACTGGAGAAAAGTTTGCCCCACTGCTCAACGCAGAATTCTTTACCCTTTGAGATGTTTAAGGGGTTTCTTGCATGTACAGCTCAAAATGAAACATGGAGGTGGAAGTGTCCCGGTTTGGGGAAGCTTTGCTGCTGCAGGACCTTTCCAGATTGCCATTATAGAATCATAGAACAGACCATGAATTCTACAGTGTATTCTATTGATGTCCAAATAATTCAATTTTAAACTCTGTCCAAAGAGCATTATTCTATAAGTCCTGGTTTTTGCCTACATTCTCGCTTTTGCAAACAGTATGGTCTTCATGTTATTCTTAGAGACAAGGGTTTTCTTAGTGCACACCTCCCATTAAAGTTAAACTTGTGTAGTCTTTTTTTGATTGTAAAGTTTTCCATATTAGAAGTAGCAGAAGCCCGCTGTAGGTCCCGTGTTGACATTTTATGTTTTTTGTGTCTACTTTTAGCATCTGGTGGTCATCTCTCAGGGTAAACTTGCTTGGTCGTTTAGACCTGGGCATGTTGGCAGTTGGCTTTCAAATTCTTTGGAGATCTTTTAAACTCTTCCCAGACTCATAACATACTACAGTCTTCTTTCTGAAGGCCTCAGACAGCTCTTTCAAACTCACCATGGTGTTCACTCTCACATCAACTGTCAGGAACGCACCCAAATAAATGTCTGAGGTTTAAAAAGGGCAAGACTCCTTCAAAAAGCTGAGTAATGATATTCTAATCATGTGTACCTCATGTGGGTGATTTTAGTACATTTTAAGTGCGAATAAATTTGGGGATGTAAATTTGTTGAAATTAAAAAAAAAAATTACAGAATGTTTTAAAAAGTATTTTCTTCAGTTTTGATTGTTGAGTTATATTACTTATATCTCTCAACATTTTTAAAATTTAAATTATTTTTTTTAATTAATTTCAAATTAACAAAATGCTGTTTAGCATCTAACAGAAGTGCAAAAAGTAGCAATTGTGCAAATTGACAAGTGCAGATAAATAGTATCGTAAAGTATAAAGTAGTATATGTACAGCATGTAAATATATATATAAAATCATCAATTAGGACTAAAGCAGCAAATATCAATTAGTACTGATAGGGGGCAGGGTTTCTTTCTCAATACGGACAGATTTCAGGTGATCTCCTGGCTTTCTATGCCATTTTGCACCTTATTATCTTCATGTGTTCAATACTTATTCCCTGTGTCATTTCACTTTATTTATTATGACTCAACCTGTAATTAAAATGTTCTGATTTCTTTGTATGAATTCAATATTTGGCTTGATGGCTACATCTGGTGGAAATTTTGTGTCAATAGCCCACTTAGTGATAAAAATGCTGATGTGTCAAATACTTATTTTAGACATCAAATACTGTATGTAAAGGTACAACATGTAGAAGGCTATGGCATTAAAAAACTGTGCGAAAGCTGAACTTACACGTTCACTAAATATGTATTGTGCAGATGTACGAACAGCACAATATGTGAAGAGAATGAGGAGTATAAAAAATACAATATGTAATATGTACATTATACATACAATACTGTATCACTGTGGAGTTTAGTAGGGTGATGGTGGAACGAAAAAGCTGGTTCTTGTGCGTATGTATGTATCCTGTATCTCCTTCTTGATGGAAGGAGGTTAAACAGTTTATGACTGGGATGTGAAGAGTCCTTTATGATGTTGTGAGCTCTGCACAGACATCTGCTGTGGTGAAGGTGCTCAATGGCGGGTAGTTGGGTGCCAGTGATCCGTTGGGAAGATTTGACCAGACTTTTCAGGGCTTTACGTTCACACACAGTTAAGCCTCAGTACCATACAGTGATGGAGTTGGTCAGGATTCTCTCGATGATGCAGCGGTAAAAACTTGTTTGAATCCTTGGGGACAGATGAGCTTGAGCTCCTCAAGAAGTACAGGCATTGTTTTGCATTCCTAACCAGAGCTGAAGTGTTCTGGTGACAGGAGAGATCCTCAGAGATGTGAACTTCCAAAGCTTAACACGCTCTACCTCAGTTCCATTGATGTAGACTGGGAAGTGTCTTCTGCTGTTATATTTCCGTAAGTCCACAATGAGCTCTTTACATAACTGTATGTATATATATTTATAGTATCTTTATTGTCAAAATAGCTGGCAACAAAAGTGAGTACACCCTCAGTGATACATGGTGTAACTACACAAAAACACATGTCCTATTTAACATGTTTATGCCATACAAATGTGTGTATCTTGTATTAGAGCAGCTAAAATTTGTCACTTTGAGTACAATTCTCTCATACTGACTACTGGATGTTCAACATGGCACCTCATGGTAAAGAACTCTGAGGATTCAAGTGCTCTTCAAAGATGGCCTAGGCTATTAGAAAATCGGTAACACCCTGGGTCTTGCCTACAGTCAATCATGGTGGTGGTAGCATCATGGTCTGGGGCTGCACGAGTTCTGCTGGTACTGTGGAGCTGCGGTTCATTGAGGGAAACATGGATTCCAACATGTACTGTGACATTCTGAAGGTTAACATGATGCCCTCCCTTTAGAAACTGTGCCAAAATGGCATTTTTCCCACTTAATAAAGACCCCAAACACACCGCCAATATGACAACTGCCTTGCTGTGGACGTTTAAGGTAAAGGTGAGTGGTCAAGTATGTCTCCAGACCTGAACACTATTGAGCACCTGTGTGGTTTTTCAAGCGGAATGTGGAGAAGCTCCATGTGTGTAACATCCAGCAGCTGCCCTATGTCATTATAGAGGAGTCAAAGAGAATCCCGGAAACAACCTGTGCAACTGTGAATTTAATGTCCAGGAGTATTAAGGCAGTGCTAAATAACAATGGTGCTCATACAGAATATTGACACTTAGGACACAGTTTGACATGTTCACTGAGGGTTTAGGAGGACAGTAAAACTGTACTGCTATACAAGCTGCACACTGACTACTCTAAAATAAATCCAAGTTTAATTTCTATAGTATTGCCTCTGGAGAAGAGTGTTGCTCTTGAGAAGATGAAATGTGAGGGTACTATATATAAATATATAGTTACTAGCCATACTATTCCTACTTTTCCTAACATTATATAACGATTGTCTCACATAAAGACCTTTAATTAAAGGCAAATTATGTTCTTCTTACAACTTTGCATCATCAATCAGCTGGGCTGGGTCCCATACAGAAAATGAGATCATGGAAGACAGAGATCATAGCAAACTTATAGCTGGAGGGTGTGTAGTAGCGTTTCAGTTCACTCTGTGTGTGTGTGTGTGTGTGTGTGTGTGTGTGTGTGTGTGTGTGTGTGTGGGGTTTGCTGGTGTTAATTTGATAAAGAAATCAGCATACTGGCTCAAATCCAACCATTTTTACTTTTGCATTGAAAAACATGGTGTCAAAATATCAGTCTGCACTTTTAATTGAAAATATTTTTATTTATTTTATTTAATTTTTTTTAATAAATTGAATTTTATATCAAGGATTTATAATCATGCAGCACCACTCAAAACAGGAATACGTTCACAGAAGCCTGATGTACGAAAGCGAAGCGATCGGAGATCCCTACATGCCGTGTCGAGCGAGCGTGTGAGCGATTAGAGAAGCGGCATGCGCTGGCTCTAATGCAAGCACGCAAAGCCAGGCCATTTTTAACACCCCGAGGCTGATGTGTCGGGGGTCACAGAAACAACGGTAGTTAAGAGGCACGCGTGACCTGGCTGAGCAGGTGTTCAGGAAGAGCGTTTTTTTTTTTTTCTTTTTCTAGGCCACGATTGATGATCTAATCAAGCTGTCACCATGGCGATGAGCGGCAGGGCGGAGCGAGGCCGGCGTATGCTTACTGTTCGCCTAAATTGGGCCTGACAGGCAGAATTGGGAAAAGGAATTTTCCCCTAAGTAATTTAGGAAACAACTCTCACTGCCTGCAGGGGTGTGATAAGGGGGTGTGTGTGTGTGTGTGTGTGTGTGTGTGTGTGTGGTGTGTGCAGTGGGGGGGCACCATCCTTTGCTTTGGATACACACCAATTTTATCAGCTTGTCAAAGTTTAGGAGGAAAAACATCCAAAACATGGATGTGTAAAGCATGAATATGGAGCAAGCGCTCATGTTTACATGGAGAGCGAAACAACTAAGGCAATGGTCTTTAGCATTAGCAAACAACCTCAGATTGTAGCGAAGAAGCGAATGCTGGGAGCTCTGATTCATGCTCACACACACACACACACACACACACACAATCTTTGTAAGCAATCACTCGGGTAAACCCATAAAAACCTAATGCGGATAATGTTTGAGTAGGTCTAATCAAAGTTTTATGGACACTAATAGCTTTAAACTAACATTTTTTAATTATCATTTAATTTCACCCCCCGATATTAACGTAATCAGTCATCCTGATGCTTTATCTATGACATATTACGGAAAATAAACAGGAATGATTACTGTACTCATGGGTGTACGAGAAACAGAGAGGAGGGGGAACCCGAGCAGAGAAAGACCACAGAGGCTGCTCAATACCCCGGAGTGAATTCATCGAACATGCTGACCTTTAGTTTACAGCATTTTATTTTTCAGCTATAGAGTATGTTTACACCCTGTACCCAACACCCCCCAACCACACACACACTCCACCCCACCCCACCCACCCAGACTTCATAAAACAGAATTAAAAAAATATGTAAAAGATGCCAAAAATGTTCCTCTTTTATTGAGCCACTAAAGCACAATAGCCTACTTACGTTGCTCACTTCATTTGTGTAACTTTGAAACTTTCAATAAAGCTAATTTGCTGAGCTGCTGAGCTTGAACTCGGGTGAAAATGTGCAAATTTCAAAAAGTGAACTGTGAAAATACCCGTGCGTTGCACTTTCGGGAAACTTTTCTGCGCGCTCACTTGTTGGGGTCGTAAATGACAAGATTAAAGATAAAAAAGAAAATTCAAGGAAGTTTGTTATTAATAATTAACAATTCGCTCATAACCACAGGGCTCTAATGAAAAAACACACACACACACACACACACGCACGCACATACACACACTTCGGCTTTTGCATATTATTGCTCTTAAATTCCCAACCTTAACTGTTTTCCACCCCTCTGCCCCCACCTCCAAAGTTCCTTAATTTTTTACTTTCTCCTGAAGACACACAAGCCAAGACTAGTTCCCTTCAGTTCCAAACATCCGCCATGTAAATGAGACTGGCTAGCAGGGAGAATCTTGTGGGCTCAGCATTTTAATTGAGTGTCTTATATTCACTGAGTTTGCAGTCACTTCATATGGAGCACGTGAGTGGGTGGGTGTGTGGAGATCTTTGAGTCTGTGTGATGACCGAAAGTTGTGAAGACTTGAAGGATAAATGTTGCGAAAATAAGAGGACTGAGAAAGCTGCATGTGTGTGTGTGTGTGTGTGTGTATAGGGGCAGAACAATCCTAAACCCCACATTTTATATATATATATATATATATATATATATATATATATATATATATATACATACATACATACACATACATACACTCATCTTTTAAATTTTATCCCTGGTTGCTATTCATTTATTTATTTAGCTTCTTGACTGTTATTTCAACTTATATAGAGAGTCATCAATACCCTAAAATTTTGTTCTATATCCTATTTAAAATATTTACTACAATATTCTGCTTTGAATTGTCATATTTCTCACCCGTGCTATGTATTTAGAACGACATCCTGTACTCAGTCTGCGCAAAGTAACTCTTTTATATATATAAAAAACCCTCCCCTAATCACACTCTATCCTTTGTGATCCTGTTACGTGCCCATGCACTCCATCTTCCAGGTGCTGTTTCACCCCCAACAATGAGCTGAAGTCTGAAGGGTATATTAGTCCGAAAAAAAAAAAAAAGCTTATTATTCTAATGTGCAAATGGAACTAATGGTGCACGGGGTGCTTTTTTATTATTACTAAGAAAAACAGTTCTCAGATCGGCCCGGTGTTATTATTTGGTCACTCCGAAAAGACCTTGGAAAATTGCTCTAAATTACGTCCAATTAAGACAAGGCCAAACCTGTCAATCAAAGCCGAGTTTTCGCCCTTGTCATTGAACTGTTAGCGGGGAAAAGGGTGCTCTTATTTTATATGCCGTGCACTCGTTTCACTCTTCGCATTCAAAGCTGGAAAGTAGAGGATGGTGTGAATAGGAGCCCATGTGCCAGATGTGTCACCAGTGGTGAAAACTGCTGCTTTATAGCTATTGCTGTTGCTGCTGCTGCTGTTCTCCCTCTCTTTTTCTCTCTTTTTCTTACTCACTCACTCTACCTGACCGACTGTCGCCTGCTCGTTCCCATAATCCCTCTGGTTGGTGTGGGCTGGTGGATGCCAACCTGTGTGCCAGGTCAGTGGCGAACACGTGCAGTGGCCCCTCCAAGCCCACGCGCATGCATTTGGCAACAAATGTCGCGGCAGAGCAAAACAGCTGTTGTCTTTGCGACGAGCCAAACCCATTCTGTCTTTTTGAATTATGGTAACGCGAAACAGTGTCACCTGAACCATCAGGGAAAAGTCGTTCCCTCTCTCTTTCTCTCTCTCTCTTTCTCTCACTCTCTCCCGTTTCGCAGAGCAGCCAATTCATGGCGACATTCCCCTATGCAATCATTTCTTTCCAGTCCCTTTCTGACAAACTCGTCAGCGGTGGGACTAAAAATACCAGGTGATGAGCGGTAGCAAGAGAGGGCGAGACAGAGAGAAAGAGAAAGAGAGAGAGAGAGAGAGAGAGAGAGAGAGAGAGAGAGAGAGGAAGAGAGGGATGGTGATGGCATGATAAAACAGCGTCTCTGACATGGCTTCCTTTGTAATCTATCTCCTCTCCTCACGTCTGCGAACCAGCATATGTTTTCAATCGCCGCGCTACGTCCCCAGCCGCCATTCCAGTTCCCCCTGTAAGCAGTTCAAGCCGGTGCAGTTATCAATCACTACAGGCAGGCCCTGTCAGCAGAGCCTCAGTGCACCACACACACTTTTTTCCTTCTTTTTTTTTTTCGTGCAGGAGTAGACACACTTCTCTTAGTGCAGGGTGAATTTGTTCCACTTAATAAGCCCTCCCTGATGACCTCGGTGCTAATTAAGCGCTGGCGTGTACCGAACGCGAGCTTTAATTAATGATGAGATAAAAATCCTGTCTCGAGGTCTGTCAGAGAACGATGACACAGTGTTGTACAGTTAAAATAGATTTTCGGCAGGAAAATGAAAGGCATAGAACACGCTTACAGACAGCACGCTCTAATCTGACAGACAGCCACGAGGAACCAATGCGTCAGGAGAGCGTGGAGATGTCCATCACTGTCACTTCCTGACTGGGTGCTGGCTCGGACATGATTTAACCCACCTCCTAAAGATCTGCTTACCTACTGAGATTAGACCTAACCCTAGTCTGGTCCTTTTTAGGATGTATAGTAATCACTTTAATACAAGCTAGTGATGTGAAGCCTGCTTATATTATGCAAGTGATTTTATCTCACGATGCAAATCTCGATTTCTCAAATGGATCTCAAAAAGATCATGTAGAAAGCAACCAACTTGATCACTATTCAAAGATGAAAAAAAAGGAGGCTTTTTTGTACAACCACAAACTAGAGAGTTACTGATGGCCAGATTAACCCCCGATCCAGTGTTATAAAGCAGCCTGATAAACTAGAGCAGGTTCTGTTTGTGGGAAATTCACTAAACTGTCATGTTACTATGGTACTTGGTAACTATGGTTACTGAGCACAATTTAAAAAAGTTTAATCCTTCATCATTTTCTTTCTCTTTTTCTTTCTCTTTTTCTTCTTCTTTTCCTGCTTCTTCCTATTCTTCTACTTCTTCTTTTTTTCCTTTCTTTTTTTATTTTCTTCTTTTCCTCTTTTCCTTATCCTTTTCATCCAATTCTTTTTCTTATTCCTCTTCCTTTTCTTTTTCTTCTTCTTTTCCTTGTCTGTTTTTCTTTTTCTTCCTTTGCTGCTTCTTCTACATTTTCTACTTCATCTTCCTATTTTTCCTAATTTGTGTCTTCTTCTTCTTCTTCTTCTTCTTCTTCTTCTTCTTCTTATTATTATTATTATTATTATTATTATTATCATCATCATCATTATTATCTTAGGTCTATATGCTATATGTCCAAAGGTTTGTAGTCACCTGACCATTAGATTGGTATGTGCCTGTTTTTGAACATCTCATTCCACATTTAATCCCCATTTGTTCTTATAATATCCTCTACTTTTCTGATTTTGTGGAGATTTGTCCTCATTCAGCCACAGGGGTGTTAGTAAAGTTAGGTACTGATGTAGGTGAGAAGGTGAGGAGGCCTGAGGTGCAGCGTTCACTAGCATCCCAAAGGTGTTCAGTAGAGTTGGAGCTCTATAGCAGGAGATCTTACACTCCAAACCATGTAATGCAGATCTAAATGCTCCATGTTGTGTTGCAAACACTTGGAATTAGAAACCAAATTCAGTGATTCAGCTCATTCTGGCATTTGGCAATGGAACATACTCTAAATATGCACATGAGAGAAGAAATATATATATATATATATATATATATATATATATATATATATATATATATATACAGAGAGACAGTTTCTCTCTCTCTCTCTCTCTCTCTCTCTCTCTCACACTGTATATATATATATATATATATATTAGATGTTGAAAGATATACTGAAAGAAAGAGGGATAAACAAAGAAAGATTGACAGTGACCACTGCAGATAAACACAGAGTGTAAAAACATGGAACGAGAGAAAGACATTCTATGATGTATTTTAATGCGTCAGTTGAAACAACGATTGATGCATTTTCCATGAAGGACCTTGTCTATACAGTACCTTTTTCTTTTGTCTTCTTTGGTATGTAGGACCTGGTTGAATTTGTGCTGCAGTCTACAGCAATTCTTGTTGCTGGAAACTTCACTCTCCTGCTTCATATCATTTGCTGATTTATGATTGGTTTGTCAATGCGCCCTTTTTATTTTCTTTCCTCCTGTTCTCAGTTCTACCATCAATGTCCTTCACCTCCACAGAGTTTCTCAGCGTGCTGCAGTCTGAGTTTTGTGGTTTCTCCTCCTGCTGAAGTGTCAGCAACAGCGCAGTCTTTGACATCGGTGTTGCAAATAATGCTGCTAGCATTGTCGTTGTGTTTAGCACTGACCTCTCTAGCTCTGGCTTTGGTGTGTACCTACAGTATGCCGGGGCTTCAGCTACATGTTTTTTTCTACTGACTTACCTCACACTCACTGCTGCAGGTTGTGTGAGCTGTCCAGGTTTGTGGTAGGGTTTTACACTTCAGTTGTTCCAGGGCTAGTGGCAGCAGTGGGCAGGGATGGGGTTATCCCACCCAAATTCTAACTTATGATTAGGTTGGCAGCCTACAGCCTATGAACAATGATAAATCTGTAACAGTCCTACCCAGTGCCCTGCCCCTACAGAGTCCCACACCTACACAGAGCTCCGCCCCTACCCAAAGCCCCGCCCTAGCAGCACAGAATAGTTTTTCACCCCTACTGTACCTCCTACAGTATATTATACTATATATATATAATATATATTTATCCCTATTTTTATACTTGTTGTTCTACTTTATACTTTTATTATACTTTTTATACTTTATTTTTGTATTTATATAATTTCGATATTTCTCTTTACATGTTGGCCAGTTTTAAAAACGTCGTCTACTGTTCTCAGTTTGTGATTATTGTGCAGAAGCGAAAAAACATGCTTTATTGAAATAACATTTTATTACACTCTGTTCAACTGCCATTACAACTTGACTTTTGTGATGTCACATATGCACATTTGTATATAATCTTTTCATAAGACAGACAGTATACAATATCCCCCTCATTGCATTGTCCATGACCATTGTACTTGTTGTATATATTCCCCCTTCCATGTGCTGTTTTTTTATATTCATATTATTCATATCAAAATATTCATTCATTTATCATTATTTATTCATGTGTATTATATAGCATAGCCTTACTAACCTGTACATATATAAATATTTTAACTGCTACCAATGCACTTCTGGTTAAATGCTAACTGTAATTTTGTACCATAACGTGTGCAATGACAAAAGAGTTGAATCTAATGTAATCTAATTTGATCAAATGTATCTCTAGCAATGCAGCTAGCACATAAAAGGCTATGGCTAATTTCAGGTTACCCCACACAAGCCCTGCTCCTCCTCAGGCCCCAAAGCAGACCTATCTACTGCGTTTTAGCCCCAGATCAGGTGGTTAGCAATTTCAGTAGCATGGATCAATTCAGGATTTAATTTTATTTGAGAATCGAAATAAATATCTATCTAAATATAATAACAACAAGAAGTTGTTTTTATCAGTGTTTTGTTTTAGTTGTAATTAGATTTTTTATAATTTTGTAAATATTAGATATGGGGAGAACTGGATTAGGTGTTGGGGCCACTACCACTGATTTACTATTAATTCCAATTGATTATCCTAGATACTATTATTGGTACCAGCCCACACTATAGTCATTGGCTAGAACTGGCCCTCTAGTGTAGATGAACATCTGAAAGCAGATGGACATGTTTTGGGGACAGGTTTTTACAGCCAAACTGTGGCACTGATGATTTGGACACAGAGGCATGTGGATGGAAACCTGGAACAATTTCTTATTTTACTCTGTAGCAATCTGATGAGTGTATTGACAATTAAGTTTTTTTTTTTTTTAACAGCTTTGTTGATGTGGGAGGCCAAGTAGATGTGGATGACCTGCTGGCCCAACATAAAAGAGAGGCAGATAGAAAGAGATATACAGAGAGACAGAGAAAGTAAGACAGTGAGTCGACCACAACATGTTCACCTTTGACCTAAACACCAAGCTAATAAAAGATAAAGCTGAAAGCTGAGTGTGAGACTGATTGTAAGGATTGGTGCGATTCTCGGGGTGAAACTGTGTGAGGTTAAGTGCGAGGCATGGTTAGGCTCCGTCTGAGGCTTGTTGTGAGGCTCAGTGTGAGGTTCATTGTGAGGTTAAGCGTGAGGTTTGGTGTGAGGCTCAGAGACACTCCACTGTAATACTTTAACTTCAGTGTGGTTATGTTCATTCTGACAGCCTGTTAAACAAATCAAACCCAGAGTCTGTCTGCACCTTTGAACCAAGACTTTACCTCACCAGAACAAATCTCTGTCTGACTGCCGGCATGCGTCAGATGAAATCACGTAGCTTCTGCTGCATGTGTGTGTGTGTGTGTGTGTGTGTGTGTGTGTGTTCCGGGCAAAAAACTGCTTTCATTCTTCATCTCTTGCCGAGTCAAGCTGCAGTTCACAGCCACGGCAGTGTTGTCATAGCACAGGTGTGACTAACAGCTTTTCATACGATCTGAGAGTTTTCACAGAAACAGCTCTCGTGCTGGCTTTGTGAAATAACAGCTCGCTCGTCTATTCCATATTGCCTTCATTTGGAGTCAAGTTGTTGGTTGGGGGGGTTTGGGGGCGTTACTTTTTTAAATATGAAGTAGAGATAAAGGCCAGGCACCAAATCGGGCTGAGAGAAGCAGAAAATGGTGGAATGGATTGTAGAGAGAACTCATTTGTCCTGATCTTGTGAGAAATACAGAATGAAATATCAGATAACTGCTTACAACACAACACCGCAACACCACGTAAAGTAGGTCACATGATAACAGCAGCATTCAAATCTCCACATGGTCTCCATATAGATCAAGTGAACTGCTCAGCAAAGCTAATAGGTGTGTGTGTGTGTGTGTGTGTGTGTGTAAGTCAGTTTCTGTTAATAAGCTGCTGTCATTTAAATAGACAATGGTATGTGTTTACATTTCCAGGTGAAATAAACTACTTTATTATATTATATGATTGTATACTTATTGTCAGCAATGTAACACAGGGACAGGGACAGGGACAGAATATTTAGTCAGGGGCGAGACTGGGAGGAGTACCCAAATGCAGGATAAAACAAGGGTAAGGTGAATGGTCTTGAATGAAAGACACAGGCAGGGAAAGAACACAGAAAAACAGTTTTTCTTCCTGATCTTTTTGGTTTTAAGGGGAACTACATCATCTAGAGTATAACAGAACATTGATTCTAGACATTCACTGGCCCAGTCAAGCTCTGCAGGGTCAGACAGAGATCTAATTAATGTCAATAACTCAGGAATATTTTTCATAAAACTCACTGCTGTAGTTGTTGAAGGTACGCTTAACACGGTAACGTGGCGAGGTACTAATGCTATGACTGAGTCAGGTTTTAAAAAAGATGAGGTAATGATCTGAAATAGCTTCAGACCGTGGAATTATGACTATATTTTTATTTCAAATACAAATATTAATATTAAAACGAGTGTGTCACCACTCCTATAACATTCTGATTAATTCTGACTGAATCTAGAATGAAAGTTAAGGTCACTGTGCAGTTGGGACTCCGGCAAGACTCGCTATGGCAGCATAACTAAAAGGAAGAACCAGAGCTGTTCCCTTTATTCCAAAAACTTTCTCAAGTCTAGCAAGCAGTATAGTGTGATCAATGGTGTCAAAAGCTGCACTAAGGTCAGGCAAAACAAGTAAAGAGACAAAACCCTAATCAGAGGCCATTAACAGGTCATTTACCACCTTAACTAGCGCCGTCTCTGTGCTATGATGAGACTGAAATCCTGACTAATACATTTAAAAAATGTTATTCATAAGTAGATGTGAGCAGAACTGCTGTGCTACAACCTTTTCTAGAATCTTGAAGATAAAGGAGAGGTTTGATATTGGCCTGTAGTTGGACAGCTGACATGGGTCAAGGTCAGGTTTAATTAGGGGGTTGATAACTGCAGTTTGAAGAATTTAGGAAGAGTTTATCAATTTTAAAACACGTTCAATTACCACTGAAATGATCAATTTGAAGAAACTTGTAGGCGAGGGATCGAGAATGCAGGCTGATGATTTTGATAAGGAAATAAATGAACTATGACCTTTACTTCAAGAAATAAGAGCAGCACATTCCCTAGTTGGATGGATACCATTCCACCCTAACAGGCCGAACAGCCTTGGCCTCAAAATTGCTCCAATTATCTATGAAGCCCACATTATTTTTGGAGCACCATTCGGACATCCAACAGTTCAGCGACCATCACCTGCTGTAAGCTACATTGCCACACCACATTGGGATGGGCCAGAGCATGTTACTGCATCGGACATTGCCTTCGCTAATTAACACACTTTTATAACGTATATCATTAGCTTCTGTGTGAAAAACTATCTTAGAGAATCTGCAGTATGCTTTCCCAGAAACCTAAGCTATGTCCAGCACCCTGGCTCCCAGAATACACCTAACCTGTGCATCTAAAGGTCTAGTTAATTTCACGTGCCTCTGAATATATATATATACACACACATTGACTGCATCCCAGGCCTCCTCACCTCACCTACATCAGTACTTGACTTTACTAACACCTTTGTGGCTGAATGAATCGCCACAAAATCTAGTGAAACATCTTCCCAGAAGAGTAGATATTATTATACCAGTGAATAGGGACTAAAAGTGGAATGGGACGTTCAAAAAGACCCACACACCAATCTTATGATCAGGTGTCCACAAGCTCTTCATGTTCTTCAGAAAAGAAAAGAGTGTCATCGTGCATTTTCTGCAAAACTCCAGAATCGAATCTCTGTGCACATGGAGCTTTAGTGAAGTGGATAGAGTGGCATCTGGACTTGTGAAGTGTGTTAAGAATTTACTCCCTCAGCACTCCATCATTATCCCAATATCGCATACAGACACAAACACACACACACACATACATACACAGACACACACATACACACACACTTGCTGGAGGATGATGAATTGAGTTCATCTCACGCTAGTGATTGCTGTGGAAGCCATGTGGTGCTCTTTGTCTCTGTACAATGTGATAGACAGAGAGGTGAAACCCACACACATATACACACACATACACACACAAGGAAAAGAAAAGTTTGAACTGAATTTTCAGAAAGGACATGAAAATAAGACCAGATTGATGCTTTTTAACAATGACCATGCCTTTTTTGGGATTAAATCTGATCTAATTTGATCTTTTTCTAATGTAAATTAACAACAAACGATATAAATCAAGAGAATAACACACCTGCAAGCAAAACCATTGGAGAGCCATCAGGGACAGCAAGGCCTTCTGAGCTCTATCAAAATCACTGAATTACATTTTAATAGACTTTGCCAATAAACATGTATTGAATTATTCATTTCAAATTATTAAAATTAAAATAAATTGTCCATTATCTTCATTTCATAGTTTTACTCTTAAGTGTCTGTATATTTTTACCATAAACTTAAAGTTACCCAAAACTGTTGCTTTAACCATTCACACTGCGATTTGCTGATTTCAAGTCCATCTAGCAGGCATCCCGTAATACATGCAAATCTAATGTACTTTGATTGGATGGTCACTAATAAGACTCACAACCCTGTAGCAAACTGCACAAGCTTAATATATTTTCTTCTGAATTAAATAGCTGTTTTTTTCATTCCACAAAGACTGACAAAGGAGAAGAAATGTATTTAGATTATTGCAGATACACTTACACGGACGTTTACAAGACAGACTTTTCATGAAAGGAAAGCTCGGCCGAAATTGTTCGAAAGCTTTTTCATGAACCATTTCTATTTTTCTCTTTTCTTTCCTGTAGAATTTGCACAAAAACACACAATTTCCCTAAAAATAGTAATGCACAAAAAAAATGCACAAAATTGCAGGGACAATTCAAGGTCAGATTAATATTGATGCTTCTGCTAGAGAAGATGTATGTTTGTGGAGCAGCTGTGGCTACAGTGAAAGGAGATGTGTTGAATTGTGTTTTAATTGGGTTTCTTGCTTTAGTAATGACGTTCATTCTTGCTGTATGAGATTCCTGTCTTTGATGCAGCGCTCTGTTTTACTGCGTTTCTCTATAATATTGATGGTTTCTATTGCCGTGGCATCGTAACGAAGGCATTAAGAGGTGGATTATTTCAGGTAGGACACCACTGAAAGCCTGGGTGTGAAACACATGGCTCTCCACTGAGCGGAACATATGGTCCTCTTTCTTAGCGTCTTCAGTCATTCCTCATTTCCAGCATGACATTTTTCTCAAAAACATAAATTTTTTTGTCGAGTCGAGTGAAACAGTTGGGTTCTTTTACCGCGTTTTGTTTGCCGATTTGTACCATATTTAACGTTTCGTTTACACATGCATGGAAAAGTTCACAGATCTGTTTCAGCGTTGAGCCGAAAGCAGACTGACAGGCAAATGATGTTTCTGACAGGAAAGAGAGAGTCTTTCAGTTTCCCTTCACAGTGCCGGATCGAGCGAAGAAAAAAAAAAAACATCAGCGTGGCTTACTCTAAGAGACACGTCTTCTCGCGGTGTCAATCAAAATCTCATCGGACGCCAATCACTCGCCGCTGGGTGCGGGAGTACACGCCGCGCTCGCTGCTTATGAACCGAGGCCTCATTGCTGCCGCAGTATGGAACTGTGTTATCTCAAAAGGTACACGATTCCAACAGATGGCATGGCTTCAGCTCTAAGACTAATCTGAATCTTTTAGTTGGGTCCTCTAAAAGCTTTAAGGTACCGAGTTTTATTTCAATTTAAAATCAGGTCTAACAGTTTGCATTGTTTTTCATGCAATGGGGGAAAAAAAGCTAAATAAAGACGAAGCAAGTCAATTTCCAAAAATAGACTCAATTGTGACTGAGAAAGATTTCTGAAATGGCCGGTCGGTCAGTTGGTCAGTTGGTCGGTAGGTAGCATCTCTTACCCGCATGTTAAATGTCTTGTTGCTATAAATTGAATGTTTTTTTCTAAAAGTATACTGTACAGTTTTTAATGATGAGTGTGCTGTGTGCTGGAGTGTAAGAATACAAACTCGACCTGACCTGAAAGAAAAGTTCAAGAAGTAACTTTAGACACAAATCAGGCCAGACAGTGGTGAAAAGTGTCTCCATAGAGGATAATCCATAGCAGCGTGGGCATGCGGGCTGGCTATATGATTACATTACTGTAAATAGTGGTTTAGAGCAAGGAACCACTGAAACCAGCGTCCCATTGTGGCCATGTAAATACAGTCCAGGGAAATGCTGTGAGGAAACAATGTTTTCTCTCTCTCTCTCTCTCTCTCTCTCTCTCTCTCTCTCTCTCACTCTCTCTCTCTCTCTCTCTTGGAATTGATTGAGGTCTGTGGTAGGGAAATACAAGGGTTAGTGAGTAGATTCTGCAACCACCTGCCCACCCACACCTAAACATATCACTTACTCCTGAGCTCAGGGATCACTGAAGGAAAAAAATGTGAAATCTGATCTGAGACAAAAACAGAAAATAGCTGTGCCCTTGCTTATAGAAGTGTGAATCTCAGTTTGATTTCATTTCATTGTCAGGATCTCATGAGTCTTAATGCAATTGCTTTTTTTTTCTGTAACCCAGCAGTTCTCAAACTGGGAGCAACATGGGGGCCTTGAAACAAAAAGAAAATTAATAAATAAATATTAATATGATGAAAAAGTTCTGTTCTGAAAGTTGGAAAACATGTTAATTGTTATAAAAATGTCAGGGTTAAATATACTTTTCTGTATGCATTAGATTATATTGGATTAGATTCAGGTTTTTTTGTGTTTGATGGAACATGATTTGTTCATATTCATGGTTACTAATGGTCAACTCGATTTGCTCATATCAATGGTTATCGGTCAACCTGATTTGCTTATTTCACTGGCTATTAATAGTCAACCCGATTTGCTCATATTAATGGTTATTAATAGTCAACAGTTTTTACACGATCTCTTGACTATTTTAGTGAGCATTCAAACTCCACCACATTTTTATCATATAATAATGATATTTTATAATTTTAATGAGTTCAAAAGATTCTTTCTAACCTAACACTTCTTGAAAAAGGAATTGTTTACCGGTTAGGATGTTGGATGTCTGATCAGTAGCTTGTAAATTTAAATCCCAACTGCCACTGCTGGGCCCTTGAGCAAGGCCCTTAACCCTCCACTGCTCAGATGTATAAATGAGATGTTGAGCATGAACATGTAAAATGAGAATTGTAAGTTGCTCTGGATAAGAGCATCTGCTAAATGCTAGAAATTAAAATGTCTCATACATTCAGATCATATTGTGTTCCCAAAATCGTCCCCCTTTTGATAGAGAAACACACTTCATGGCACTTTGGTCTTACTCCTGAAGATAAAACATTGTTTAGGAAACATTTTGTGGCAGCATTTTTGAATACCAGTCTTCTTTTTCAGTTCACTTGATATGTCCATGCCTCGCTACATGATTTTAGCGATTCTGTTTCTAGTTGGCATGTGGAACGTCTGCCGGCCGTGTTGATGAGCGCAGAGTGATTGTTTACATCCCACTGGACATAAACACAGAATTCAAACGTTACCACATCACCACTCATTTTCAAAACGCCTCTCCTAACTGAGAATCGCAACTCTTTTTCTCTCGCTCTCCCGCTCTACACGAAACATATCCATAAATGTTTCTTCTTTGGCTGGCTTTGAAGTGCGTGCTGCTTCCTTTTAACGATTTCTTTGCCTGCAATGCTGATGGAAACCATGCTGACACCTTCTTTTGCTTCATCAAGTTTCCCGGCACAATTACATGAATTTACTTTCAATAAATTACCATCTTTGCATACATCAGTCAAATCACAGAGCTCGGGCGTTCATAAACAATATGCATTATTAATTTCATTGTCACAGTTCATTTAGTTAACTCATAACCCAGGCGGACAGGCATGACTTGATAAAGCATTTAAAAGCATCAGGGTTGGCTTTGAAAGAGCAATCGACCAAATGACATGGTCTCTTTCTTACACTTCCTACACTTTAAACAAACAGCTGGACCACAGTATGGACAATGGATCCAATTTTTTTTCTTTTGGCAGAAATGACATCTTTCTACAGTATTAAATGCACTAATTTGAATACTCTTTGGGACCTTGTAGGCAGACTGGACAGAGTTTTCTATGAGACGAGTTAGCATTTATTGGAGGGAGTCTCCAATGTCAGCTCTTGTTCTCTGGTGGTCTAGTGGTTAGGATTCAGCACTCTCACTGCTGCAGACTGGGTTCGATTCCTGGTCAGGGAACCGACCCCAGCCATTAGGGTTGCACAAGCCAGTGCACACTTAGTGCCGGTCCCAAGCCTGGATAAATGTGGAGGGTTGCATTAGGAAGACATCCAGCTTAAAAACATGTGCCAAATCAAACATGCGGATCATGAATACGGATGATCCGCTGTGGTGACCCCTAATGAGAGAAGCCGAAAGAAAGTTTAGTCTCCAATGTCAGCTCTTGATAACAGTCAATACAACTGTACCATTTCCACCATGCTTTTAGAATAGAGCAATTTCTGGTTTCTTTATAAGGCCAAGGAAAAACAGCATCTCCAGAACTGAGGCCGATGCGATTCATATCTCAATGCATAGCCAATGATACGATAAATTAAAGATTCATATAAAGCATCTAACGATGTGATTGAGGGTTGAGGATGGATTGGGACTGTAGTTGATATCAACAGTCTACTACAATGGCTCAGGATTTCTGGTTACATTTAAGCACCTATCATTTCACACCTCAACAATGATGAACTATATTTATATTAAGTATGTAATTTTGCGTACCAGTGTAGATTTATTCATTACTAGAGACTCAAAGCACTTTTGTACGTCGCTCTGGATAAGGGCGTCTGCTAAATGCCGCAAATGTAAATGTAAATGTAAAATGAACTGTAATGAATGGAAATTTGGTGAGGAGTCTGGTTACTCTCAAGGTTTCTTCCTCATGCCATTCCAGAGTTTTTCTTTGCCAAAGTTGATACTAACTCTCTCATTATAGACAAACTTATGAACATACTTATATACAATGTCCATTGTTAAAAGTGGCATACAAATGAATATGATTTGAATTGCACCTTCTCACGTTTTGAACATCAGCACCTGACCTCACTAATGCTCTTGTAGCTGAATGATCACTAGATCCCCACAGCCATGCTCCAACATCTAGTAGACAGACTTCAATAGGACATTTCTCACTTCTTTAATAAGAAAAAAGAAAAATGTCCCCACAAGGTCAACCATTTGGTCCTCAGCATGATATAAAAACGTGGCCCCACACACACACACACACACACACACACACACACACACACACACACACACACACAACAAACACTTGCATCAGTCACCTTCCATCACTAACACAGCAGAATGAGGTCATAAATATTCAGTGTGTCTTCAGCCTATCCTGTGCCAAGCCGACGAGCATGTAGCCTGTGAGTAAAGAAAGAAAGAACGTGTGCACGTGTGTGCGTGTGTGCGTGTGTGTGTGTGTGTGTGTGTGTGTGAGAGAGAGAGAGAGAGAGCGAGAGAGAGAAAGAAGGAGAGAGAGACAGAGCTTGGCTGATGAACAGTGACACACTTGAACCATGAGCAATCTCGAGGCTTGAGGGGGACCCAAGGCACACAACACACACCCTGTCTTCTTCTCTTTTCTCTGTCTCTTTCACAGACACACACACACACACACACACACACACACACACACATGCAGACATGCACGCACACTTCCGTTCCTCTTCCGTCTTGTCGCCGAAAGAGCAGGCTTGCAAACATTTCTGTTAATTATGTATTACAGCTGTCCTTCATAAACTTAATTACCAGGCGCTGAAAGGCAACGGGCCTCCATTAGCATACACGCACGAAAGAGACATGGCATATGCAAAAATACGATTTTAATTAGCATCCTTTGATAGGGCCTCTCGCAAATCAAGCTGGCACGCGCCGAGGTTCTCGCGGCCGTGGCTGGATTCGCTGTGACGTGTGACGCCAGACAATGCCAGCGCCTGAAAGCACGGCACTGCCGATCCCCAGATCTTCCCTCGCCCCGGTGACTGGAGCGGAGCCGTCAAAGTGCTAGCCGCGGGCTTTAACATCATTTGCTTGCTTTTTTAATGATTTCATCTAGATTATTGTTATAAATGAATATCACGGGATGCCACTCACTCTATCATTTTTTTTTCGTAAAAAATAACAAATCTAACTAATGCGAATCTGCCAGAGGGCTGTGTTCATAATCTCTCAGATTAAAAAGAATGGTGGCTATTAGCCTACGTGTTAGCCTACCGCTTTTTGAACTAATGATCTGCTGCGTCTTGTTATCTTCGAGAACGCAGACGGTCCCCGTCATGGTGTGCGCTACCGTTTTTTTTTTCCGGTTTTCGGCAGCACTTTTAATAAAAACACAATAAAGAGTGGAATTGTTGCCATTCAATTTTCGCCCGAAAGTGAGTTTTCATTACAGCGTCAGTTGTAGCGTAGGCCCTCCGCTGAAGACAGGCTTCAAGATTATAATGTCGACACCAGCCAGTTTAAAATGAGACACGGTTTAATCAAAAGCGGTAAACAACGGCGCGGCGACGAACATCGCCTTAGAGAAGAAGCTTTGTATTTGTCTTGTATTAGTGAGCACAACGCTATGCTAGGAAATGATTGAAACTGCAGTGTATTATTGATGCCAACTCAGATCAGCTGTCAGGCAGGATTCGTCGCTGTCGGTTTCATTTTGTCCATCACAGTTTTAACACTTCCTAGAGCACGTAATTGTCATTATATAATTAGATTTTGTTTACATTTTTTTCTGCCTATTTTGATCAGCCATAATACTAAAACTACCTGTCTATTATTGTGAAGTTCTCCTGTGCCACCAAATCGGCTTTGACCCATTAGGACATGGACTCTGAAGACGTCTAAAGGTGTGAGGTGCTACCAAAGACAGGAAGCATTACCCTATAAAGGATGCTCATATTACAGAAGACCATTGCGTGTAGGTGCGCGCACGAAATCCAGCACGAGCTACACTCTGTAAAAGTAGACCGAATAGCTATAGAATTTGTGTAACAAAATAAATATGATGATAATGTTAGATGTTATAATGTAACAATAAATAACAGCAATGGACTTTGTGTCATAGATCCATGACATTATACGTACACTATGTTGCCAAAAGTTTGCGGACAACTAGTCATAAGTATGGCCACACTCAAACCTAATTTTGCTCTGATTGATTCTCTCCACTCTTCAAGGAAGATGTTCCACTAGATTTTGGAGTAGGCTTGTGGGATTGTTTGGTTAACAGCCACAAGGGTGTTAGTAAAGTCAGGTACTGATGTAGATGAGGTGAGGAGGCCTGGGGTGTAGTCAGCGTTCACATTCATCCCAGAGGTGTTAAGTAGGGTTGAGGTCAGAGCTCTATAGTGTGAGAGTTTTCACTCCACTCAAAAAATAAAAATTTAGATCAGCATTTCCTCAGAAATATCCAGCCCACAATCATATTTGAAACGAGCCTCTGAATAGTGTCAGAAATGCCAGTGAAAATGTTTTACTCATCTCGGTATTTGATAATAAAGGTTGGCTTTTAAACTAAAATATCCCTTAGTTATTGAGATGGAGGCACCAATAGCTTATTTATTAGATATCGACAAATATCTATACCGATTGTTTTTTCGACTTTTGGTCCGCTGTCATTATGAGAGCGGCCTCTAGAGGCGACTCACTGATGCCACGTGATGTTTGTTTTTACATGTGAGACTGTACATTGAATGGGAAACTTTATATTATATTTGTTATTTATAATGTAGTCATTATTTAATTATATTTATTAATGAATATATTCTTATTTCCTTTTGCACATTTTTATGATTTTATAGTTCAATACTTTTAAAAATAGATTGTTATGTTTGTTATTATGTTGTTTTATATCGGTTAATTAAGTGATTATCAGCAAGAACGATCCAACCTAGTTATCGTTATCGGTTGACCTCTAGCTATTAACATAACCTAATTATTTGTTCGAGTCAAGCACCAACTGCATGCATATGCAGAATTAAGTAAAGGTTTTAATTTCAAGAGCAATGAATATAAAAAATGTCATTATGGTAGCAATAATGTTTTTTTAATAGACTAAACCTGTATATCTCTTGTAAAGTAATATTACAATTAACAAAATAGTAAAATAAACTGAATATTAAACTAATCTAACATTAGGACGCATCATAAATACATATGAAATCATAATAAAATCTTAACGGTAATACTTTGGCTCATGTAATTTTCTGTTACAGACAGACAAATTATGTGAGCCTCACAGAAAAAAGTTTGGGGACTTCTGTATTAGACATTTTCTAAACCAAGAGATCATAATGACACTTTAAGCGCTCTAAATTATATTCTAGCTAAGCGTAAAAACCTTAACTCCTTTCTTGAAGCATTAAGAGAATCACTCTAACATTCAGACCCACCAGTGGGATGTAAAGCAACCCAGAGGAGGTGAAGAGCCATGTGAGCCTGGTGAGACTTTGCTGCTCAGCCCCTCCCCCATCAGCAACCCCATGGCAGCCATTTTGTATGCTAGACTGGGCAGCAGATCGAGCCAGGCCAAGCAAGGCCTGCCGTGAAGAGGCCCTCGCCTCATCTGCCAGCCCTAATGATGGCATCCACCTGCTGTTTTACTGCCCCAGCTTGAAGAAAAAAAGAGCCATTCCTCAGCTCTATCAGCCCATGCTCTCTATCTCTCATGACCATATACATACTCTCACACCCTGCTTCATTGCTTTGATGAACTTTTCATGGTCAGCAACCGCAAAGACTTCATCAGGGACCTGGAGGGTTGACGTCGAGGATTGTAGAACACCCCTGAGGTTTGGGAGACAAATGAGGAAAATTGAGCGACAGAGTAATGTATCACAGAGTGAATGTGAGGAGCAGTCAGCTTATCGGGGAGAAATTTCTCATTTAATGTGATGACATCAGCCCTGTGAACTACATAAAGGCCAGAGATTTCCTCTTGCAGTGATTCATTTATTATCCATAGTAATGAGACCATTGTAGATACAGTAAAGAAGCAGGTGACCACAGTGAGACAGGAGAAGAAACCTCATGCCAATTAGATTCTTGGCCAGAGGGAGTTCTTTTCTTTGCAGACTTGTCGAGAAGATGACTATTGTCTCCATATCCGATGTTAAAATTAATGCAATGGATGAAAACGGTCCCAAAGTGGGAGGACCAGGACCAGCCAATAATAATGTGTTTTATGGACCAGTGTTTTTGAGTTTATAGAGGCAATTTAATTTAATTCTAATTTTGTCTGAGGTGGGTTTAAAACTTTATACATTTTACATTTTACATCACTGCAAAATGCTTCATGGCTGCCTACTCACTGGCCAAGGTTGCATTCAGTCTTTTTATTTTTTTGAGCTACTGCAAATCATTTTGTGCAATTCTAAATAAATCATATTGCATTGCAGTGGGAGGCAATAAATTACATGTTGACCTTCTGGAGTTAATTCAACACTTTACCTGTACCCTTTAAAGAACTTTCCAGTTGACGAGAAATTACATCAGTAGCAATATTGGGTTTGAAATGTGGGATTAAATTATACATTTTTTGATGGACCAGATCTGGCTAGTATTGCTAGTGCTTTCTTAGAGCACCAGGGCACCTGGAATGATCCTGACCTTAGGTTACTTTTCTTATGGTGTTCCTCTACATGTCAGCATTAGCCTATTTTATGCTCTTTGGTATCCTCTTACTGTACCTCCACCAAAATTGCTGAATTGCCTATACATTGCATCCAAAATGATTTCACAGGACATTTTGTATTGTATGCATTTGGACTGGAATGAATATTCCAACAGCCTGCTGCAATGGCTCAGGACCACAGTTTTCATGAACAGTTCTGTATTTAAGCTCCTATCACTGAACTTAAGGATGGCCTCCAAATATCACAAGTATTAAACTAAACTATTCCAATCCAATGAAATCATCAGTACAAGTAATATGTGGAGTTCATGTATGCTGTAGGTCTACAAGATGCCAACAACTGTAAACTGTTGCCATGTTAATGTTTGAATAAAGGCTCCTGCAAGGTTGTCTAGACTGGTTTTGATGGTTTGTCATCATATCAAAGAATCCCACCCATCATCATAAATACAATGTGCTAAAGATGGGCTTTTCAGAAAGGAACACACTTCTTTTACTTTGTGAACCATGTTTTTGGATGTGCTGCCAATATATCTCCGGCCCTTCCTGCCCAAGCATAAATGGAAAAATTGAGAGTTTATTTCCACTAGGAATCATTCATCAAGATCACTTAGCTTCTAAAGCTGATTCCCATAGGAGCTGCTGAGCAGGTGTTCGTGGAGAACTTTAAATTTGATGAGTATGAATTAAAAAAAAAAAAAAAAAAAAAAAAAGAGCGAGAAGAGGAAGAACACCTAAAAATAGAGATGAAGCATCAGTCCAGAAGACAGGCTGAAATTACCATGTGATGAGCATGACTGCAACTTTCCTGCCTTTGCCGGAGTCTGTCAGAGCCTGGGAGGTCTTAAGGGAGAGAGGCGAGCTTGACAACATGTCAATATCACTTTAGGAGTGTCTGTTTGCGGAAGCTCTCAGGGATGTATCACATGATTTCCGCACCTTGCATCGGGAAAAAAAAAGAAAACAGCCGACAGATTTGATAGCCTTGAAAAAGCAGGCACTTGATCCGCGAGACCACCAAAAGACGATTCGTAGTAAGAGGACGCAACAATCCTTTGTTTATCACTGTCAACACACTTACCAAACCAGACACTCCATCTAACTTCATGTCCACGTCAAAGGCTGCAGCATGATGTGTAAGGGGGAAAAAACAAGGGAGGGAGAAAATCTATCGTTTCTCCTATTGTGAAGTTCTAGCAAGACAAAGAGGGTTTACTGCTGTTGCACCTTCGTCTTCAATCTGTCATTCACTGTCTCCTCCGGACGTGTCAGTATGATTGAATACAAAGTCTTATTTACCCTGACAACTTCAGCTCCTGTTCAGTCAAGCAGAACAAACAGCACTATGAAGCCAGCAGTCAGGGCTACAAACAGACCTTGCTAAGTAGAATGAAAGTTAAGCACTGTTTGGGGAACTGATTCTGAGGCAGCTGCACATGCAGCATCAGTGCTACAGGTTAAAAATGAAGGCACATGTACGAGGTGATATCGAAAAGTTTTAAGACTAGCTCTGTTTTTATAGGAAAGTACATTATTTACACACTATCAGCTTCAAACTAGTCCCCTTGTACAGCAATACAGCTCTAGGCACTTGTCTTCCTGTGATGTTCTTCAGCTCTTGAAGCACATGTGACGATCAAAACACCTTGAACGACTCGACCCGGCGTCGCTGTATGTCAAACCTACAGTATGTCACGTCAAATGTCTCTGGCAGATTTGCTCAGTTTCATGCAGAATTCCACATTTGCTCTTTGTTCTAACTTGCTATCCGTGATGAAATTGCAGACCAGGTAATGCACATTATCAGAGCAGCACCAGTTAGAATTAGTTGTCTAGAAAGCTTTTGATGCCACCTTGGACTGTAGGTTGCAGTGGGCTGGCATTTTGCAGGGCTAGTCTCAGGATGCTACAGCTTTATTGGTGAAATTGGTTTGCAATGATAATTAGCTCAATACACAATTAGCTTTTACGAATTAAGACCTTGGGATTATGAAGAGATTTGTATACTTCAGTGAACCTTACTAGAAGGGCATGGGAATCATGAGGGTGGCAACACTGAAGCAACCATCCTTGCATGGTTCTTGTAGATTTAATAATGTTATAGATAATTGGTGTATACATAGGGGCACACATTTTTATATTGGTCTATAGGGAGGTAGTAGCTCAGTGGAACTGTTAACATTTTAATTTAGGTAGGTCATTTTAAGCTGTGAGTTCCAAAATCTGGGAGGGGGGCAGACATAGTCTCAAGAAAAATGTCTCAGATAAATGTTTGTAAGAATTTCTCATGATATGTCATGATATCTTTTTTTCATGATATTTTCATTCAATTTTAAATATAAACTCATGACACTTGTGGCTTTCAACCATTACTTTGCTGAATGGCTCCAGGACTTATTTTATGTATGAAATAAAAACCCGTTTATTGCGGTAAAAAGATTTTCAGGGCTCTTCAGCATCTATAACAATATCTTTTTGAGCATTATGAACTCTGAATGATGGATAGTAGAGCCCAAAATGTCCTCTTTCCAAAAAACCTAAATTGTTTTAGGTATCTCTCTTTTCTCAGGAACTTTTAAAATTTTAATTTATGTAGGACATTTTCAGCTGTAAATCCCAAAAGTGGGGGTGCATCCTAACAGGTTAAGGCATTGAACTCGGATCGGGAGGTCATGAGTTCAAATCCAAGCACCATCAAGCTGCCACTGCTGGGTCCTTGAGCAAGTCCCTTAACCCTCGATTGGCCAGTTATAGGTTGCTCTGGATAAGGGCGTCTTCCAAATGCCAAAAATGTAAATATAATTGTGAAAATGAAATAAAGACTGATCTAAAGACTGTGATCGACTTTGCCTGAATCTAATATCTGGATTGAAAAGACAAATAAAAAGAGATAATTTAACTTCTAAGTCTTGAGTAAATCGGTCAAAGAAACTGATTGCATTTATATTTTATACATTGGGATACCAGTGCTGGGGCGGCATATGAGTTGGGAATGCTTTTTCTTAGGGTTATAGTTGCCACCCAGTGCTAACCCAGTAGAACAGCCCCTGGTTTTAAATGAAATAGAATGCTAACTGTGCACCAGACCACCTACTGTATATTCAAACAATTTCACTTTATTATACATTTTATAGACAAAGGTTTATGGAAATTTGACCCTAATTTAATTAATTAAAACCATGAAATTTTTGTGGAGATTTGTGGCCCCACAAGAGTGTTAGTAAGTCAGATATTAAAGTAGGTGAGGTGAAGAGGCCTGGGGTGTAGTCAGTGTTTCAATTCATCCTCAATCCCTTCAGTTGAGAGTTCAGAGCTCTACAGCAAGAGATCTTCCATTCCAAACCATGTAAAGCATATCTTCATGGAGACCACGTTCTACACAGGGGCACTGTCATGCTGGAACAGGTTTGGGTCTTGTAGTTCATATGAAGGAGAATTTCATGCCACCACATCCAAAGACATTCTGCACATTGTGCGTCTTTAAGTCTGTAATCCAAATTGGGGAGGAACCACATAAGGTGGGAAAAGTCAGGTTCCTCTATACTATTCAGTTCAATTCATTTTTATTTGTATAGCGCTTTTAACAATGAACATTGTCTCAAAGCAGCTTTACACAGATAATGTGGTGATTAAAAGTAAATATCTTCTTTGTAAGTAAGTTTGTCCCTGATGAGCAACTGTGGCAAGGAAAAACTCCCCGAGATGGCATAAGGAAGAAACCTTGAGAGGAACCAGCCTCAAGAGGAAACCCATCCTCATCTGGGTTGCACCGAATGTCCATTTGAAGCAGATATACAATGCTGCGGGGTACAGTGATGATGATCAGAAGCGAACTGCACTTCTGAGTCAGTGTAGCAGACTGTTGACATTAACTACAGCCCAATCCATCCTCAAAGCACCCGTTCTACTCCAGAATTTCATGGAACCACCCAAGGCGTTGATGACAAACCGTCCCAAGCTGCACAGAGTGGCCTCCAGTCGAAGAGAACACTATCCAGAGGCAGGCCTGGATGAAGTGGGAAGATCCACGGAGGGAAGAGGGGCAGGAACAGTGGTCACTGGAGCCTCAGGAGCATGTTTAACTCGACCGAGAGAGAGAGAGAGAGAGAGAGAGAGAGAGTGAGAGAGAAGAGGGTGACAGGAAGAGAAGGATATGGATTATTAAGTGTCCTTATTGTTGTATGAAGTTAATGTCACTGTGCAGTTTGGACTTCGGCAAGACTCGCTATGGCAGCATAACTAAAAGGGAGAATCAGAAGGTAACACAGACATGAGGGATCTCTGGGATAAGAGACGACCCACCACACCACCGTCAACAAACCTGAGTGAACGTGTGAATGTGAGGGGACGAGAGCATACAAATATTCCAGTTCACCAAACACTCAATATCCATGTTCCCTCCAGATCTGAGCCTTTACCTAAGAAAAAAAATCTACTGATCAAAGGCTTGACTAAATAAATACGTTTTCAACCTCGACTTGAACACTGAGACTACTACTATCCATAAAGTGGATTTGTGCCATCAGTGTGGTTTCTTTCCATGATTAAGGTGGTTTTCTGCTTACAAATATTCATAAATACAAAATATTTTTAGCTTTTTTGGACAATTGTTTTGTTGCAGGCAACATCCACATTTGTATTATCCACACATACTTCAAATACATTAAGCTACAAGGGCCAATCAAGTCAAACTGGTACTTTTGAGTTTCTAATATAAAAGAACAATTTCCAAGGAGTGGAAACTGCATTCATTTTTCTACATCCTCCTCTGCAAATTTTTTTAATTTATTATAAAGCGATTAACTAACACCTGAAAAGATTCGGCGTAGAATACTAACCCTGTTGTCTTGGATGCTCTGGACTGGCCTGTGAGATGTGCGCTGCCTATCAGAAATAGGACACTATCCACTTACTACTGCATTAGTACCACCCCGCCAGCATCCATTTTTATACCTGTAAAATGAAAAGTCCTAGTTTGAATGAAAGTTTTAGCCAATTGCACAAAGTTCTTGCCTTTAAAAGAAAAGTTCGATTTTTGTCACTGTATCTCTCTGGAAAGCATCATACAAACGTTCAGTACTGAACTTTACTATCCTAATTTGCTCTGTCATTAAGCTAACTTAACTTTCTTTAGCAACACAATGTCCAGGCAAAAGGTATGTGAAAAAAGTTGGAAAACAACACACAATATCTGTCAGACTTAAATGATAAACCAAAAATCACTATAATAATTCCCACCTCCAAATACAATAAACACATATTTAATAGTAATAACTAATCATTCTAAACACAACAGCTCCCCAGTCTAGTCATAATGAAGAAAGTGAAGACGCATACTTTTTTTCTTTCGTTATTCGTTCCCTCTGTATATGCTGCTCACTAAATCATTAAACAGTGTGAGTCTCATTATCCTGCTTAGCAAAACTTTCCCTGAAATCAAATAAATAATAATAAAAAAATATACCACTAGTTTCAGTGGTGATAAATTACTGCCCCGAGCTTTGAAACACATGAGAATTTAAACAGGCTTACAGTACAATACCATTTCTCTGGCCGCATCTTTAACTCGGGCACATTTCCGTTTTTTTCCCCATCATTAAAGCTGTGTACTTGTGTTTTTCTTTATCTCCAAGCAAGTATATGTCATCATCAGGCTAAAGTAAATAAATACTGCACTGTAAAGCAGAGCCATGTTTCAGCCCTCGGATAGAATGAACACTAATAGTATGAAAATGACAGAAATTGTGTAATATTGCAACAATTACTCTTTTTCTTTCTTTTTTTTTTTTGTTAGGTCTTTTTTTTTACACAGACAACAACATATTGAATAATATATGTACAGGGAGCCTGGAGCATATAATATGCATGCAGTTCCTCTGCAGCCACATTAAATGTTTCGTAGTTCCAAAGACATAATGAGAAGTTAGATGAAGTAACAGTAAGGTCTAATTGGCTGAATATGTAATGAGAAAATTATGAAGAAATCAACTGTAGGAATCTCTTATGCAGAGGAGACATATTGTTACTCTGAAGACAGTTTTTTAGCATATAACAAATCACCATGTTTTACAGCATTTATTATTTATTAGTATTATATACAGTACAGACCAAAAGTTTGGACACACCTTCTCATTCAAAGAGTTTTCTTTATTTTCATGACTATGAAAATTGTAGATTCACACTGAAGGCATCAAACCTATGAATTAACACATGTGGAATTATATATGGAATTATATACATAACAAAAAAGTGTGAAACAACTAAAAATGTCATATTCTAGGTTCTTCAAAGTAGCCACCTTTTGCTTTGATTACTGCTTTGCACACTCTTGGCATTCTCTTGATGAGCTTCAAGAGGTAGTCACCTGAAATGGTCTTCCAACAGTCTTGAAGGAGTTCCCCGAGAGATGCTTGGCACTTGTTGGCCCTTTTGCCTTCACTCTGCGGTCCAGCTCACCCCTAAACCATCTCGATTGGGTTTAGGTCCGGTGACTGTGGCAGGGAAAATTTGCCCATTTTCCCTGCTTCTAACATCAACTTTAAGAAAAAAATATTCACTTGCTGCCTAATAAATACGTAAATTCACCCACTAACAGGTGCAATGATGAAGAGATAATCAGTGTTCTTCACTTCACCGCTCATATTGTTATGATGTCATCATGTTATGCCTGGTCAGTGTAATATATAATGAATTAGTGTAATAAAAATGAATTAAATTAAATAATAGTAATATATATATATATATATATATATATATATATATATATATATATATATATATATATATATTCTTTATAAGTGTAAGTTTGTCCCTGATGAGCGAGCCATTGGCGACTGTGGTGAAGAACAAAAACACCCCGAGATGGCATAAGGAAGAAACCTTGAGAGGAACCAGACTCAAGAGGGAACCCGTCCTCATCTGGGTTGCAACGAATGTCCATTTACTGTATGTGTGTGTGTGTGTGTGTGTGTGTGTGTGTGTGTGTGTGTGTGTGTGTGTGTGTGTGTGTGCGTGTGTGTGTATTTCCTTTTACTTTTTGGAATAAGTGCCTAACATTCCGTGCTCCAAAACAACCCCAAATCATTAAGCTTTCACCTCCATGTTTGATTGTGGGATTTCTCTTCTGTTCTCCGTCTTATAGAAGTTTTTCTCTTACAGCCAGAGATCATCATTTAGACTCATCTGTCCAGTCATTTGCTGTCCAGTTCTTCAAAATAGTTTGTTGCATAGAAACCAAAGAAACATGCATGTGTCTGAAATACTATAAAAGTCTAGGTGTTTCCAGACGATAGATGATAGATAGATAGATAGATAGATAGATAGATAGATAGATAGATAGATAGATAGATAGATAGATAGATAGATAGATAGATAGATAGATAGATAGATAGATAGATAGATAGATAGATAGATAGATTAGACATTATGTTACCTATCCATGTTTGTATAATATACCATTTAAGAATTTTGTTAAATGTTGGTCAAACTTTTATAAGACACGGATTGTTGGCTCATCCATCACTCATATTAAATAACAATGGCGGAAAGATGAACAATCTTTTATTTAACACGTTTAAACTCGACGATCGCATTAATTTTAAAGTGCAGTCAGACCGAACGCTCTAGGTTTGCTCTTTCATGTTGTCTACAGCACGTGTACCACGACTCAACTGGGAGAAGGGCACAGTCGGATTTGGCGAGTGGCACGGACTGCACATTAAACATCTACTCAAACCCGGTGTTCTGGTTCCCTTTCAACACACGGTCCTCTGAGGGCTGCTGAGCCGCAGCACCCCAGTGGAGCTGTCTATCCATTCAAAAACAAGCTGGGGGGGGACATGATTTATTTACAGTGTTTACTGCTTACTATTTGTAGGCCTTAGAGAGCGAATTAATTTTTTACACAATTTACCCCTACATATAATGCAGTGGACAAACTTCGGGGGCATTTTGACATCCAAAACAATCATGCAGAAAAGTGATCACCTTCAATGACAGACTCGATTTCTTCCTTTACTTTACATTATGAGTATTTCACTCTGAAGCCTTTATTTATCAGCCACATAGAGGCAAATGTAAGTAAATAGTAAAGGTCAAGTTAATTCTTCACCTCTTGGTTTTTCTTCTTCAGTAACATGAATATGTTGTACAGTAATAAGGGTATAACGGTACCAGTATTTGTACCGAAATTTTTTAGTACAGGGCTTTTGGTTGCAATCCTTTTTTTTTTACGTGCGAAACATAGTAAAAATCTGAGTTCCCTCAGGAACATATTAAGTAGCGGACCGCAAGTCTTTGCCTCGCACTTTGAGTGCATTTTTTTATTATTATAATTATTAAATTTGAGAACATACACCAATGCCAGGGGTATAAAAAAGAAACTAGAGTTAGAGCAGTGTCACTGTGGATACTTGCTCTCTACCTGAAATAAGATTTGTTTTGTGCATGCATTAAAATGCTAAAGAATGTATAGCGCTAGCATTAGCCGCTAACCAGAAGGTGGAGAGTGGCTAATGCAAGCGCCATATATTCTTTAGCGTTTAATGTCCAGCTTTAGGAATTTCTCTTAAAAGGAGAAAATCCTGAAAATTCCACAGGGAGTGAATGAATAAAGGATGCTGAAATACGTGTTCTACAGTTAAGTAGAACATATTTTTATAAAATGTAATAATAAATATAAAACCCTTATATACACATTTGTATTACCCAAAAGGAGACTAACAAATGTAAACTATTTAATTACACTGTGGCATTTATGTAATTTTATTTAATCAATTTATTTTTTTCTAATTTAATTGATTACTCAATGTAATCAGACTGAGATGGTTTGGTCTTTCGCAGAGGAAAGACATGGGGTATATCAGTAGAAGAATGCTGAGGATAAAGCCACCATGATCTGTTTTGGTGACCCCTAATAGGATCAGCCAAAGGAAGAAGAAGAAAATGGGCTAATTGCCCAAATTGTTACCACAGAGTTTGAGGCACAAAGCATGACAATGCCCCTGTGCACAAAGCCAGCTCCATGAAGATATGCTTCACATAGGTTGGAGTGTTCCAATACTTTTGTCTATATAGTGTGTGGTGTATATATGCAATAAGCAATAGGTTTACAGTAATATTTTGTAAATGTAATATACTAACTAATAACAGCAAAAACCATCAAAAAGTGTTTTAGAAAAGCCAAATTCAAACCTACAATTGGATCTTGAAGTCAAGGTCTCTCCACTGGGTCCTGATTGGGGAAAGCGAATAGACATTTATGAAGATTAAAAGGTCCTTCATGAAACATAATGGGAGAGAAGACAGAAAATAAATGAATTTATACACAGGATGCACAAAATACCCAATCTTTATTAATATATGGCACGATTGGACTGTACTCCATATTAGAATATATTGAATCTTAATATTTTGCAATTGTAACAAAAGCAACACAATATGGTGTCCAACTGATGATGTTGAATATAGGGATGTGCTTCTCCATGGCTGAGACCGATCCGATTTGCATCTCGATGCAACAATACCATACATTAAAGATACTTATGAAGCAGCTACCTATGTGATGCGATGCGATGTGATATGATTCACCCCTATTACAATGCAGTGCGTTCCGATTTCAATTCAATTCAACACAATGCAATACGATGCAATTGAAAAAAATCCGATGCTGTGCAATTTAACATGGTACAGATAGTTTGCTTTTATTTCTTTGGTTCAGACAGACAGCAAAACATCAATTTACTTCAATGCCTTCTGACTCCTAACATGTGATCCTTTCACAAACAGACTTTTGTAGTGCAAAAGTAAAAAAAAGTATAAAGATGAAATAAAAGTTTTTTTTCCTGTTCGGTCTCTAGGAAGGTGCAACTCTACCTCTGCCATGTTGATATATTCTCAATGTGACTCTAAGGACACGCCTCGGTCTCTTCGTAGTGTTCTGACATTATATTCACTTAGAAATGGTGCTTGGGAAACAGTTTAGCAAAGAGAAATCGATTGGAGATATTGGTCACAAATTATTGGTCATATATAGAAATAAATCGATTTTTTACAGATGCAAATGTGTTATTTATGATGCATCGTGATACAAATGCCAACCTGCATCTGATGTACACTTAAAATTGATGCATCACATCGTTAACTTTTATGCCGGTGAGCCGATGTGAATCGATGAATCTTACCATCTCTAGTTCAATTCATGTGTAATTACCGGAGTGAATCTTATTGTGTTTCGAAGCTCAGGGCTGTGTGTTTAAAATAAAATGAAAAAGCATATGAGCATAGACATATTCAGAGTTCTTCAATGACAAGCTGACTGTTCCGCCATAAAGCGCCGCCAATTTAAATTGCAAAGCGGCTTTGCCAACTCTCCTCAGAGGCAATAACTGTAAGTATTTTGTGAGAGCACAAAATAAATAAATAAAGGAGGCGGTATGCAAATACGGTTGACGGAAGAGTACTTTGAGGCGAGGAGGTAATGTAGGAGCTATTCATCACGCAGAGCGAGAAAGTAGCACTGGTCGTCCTTAGCATATTCTAATGAAGGCCATCATGGAAATGAGCATGACCTTTTCTTTTCTTTTTTTTTTTTTTTTTTTGTCTTGCACTAGTTCATATGCAGTAGAGAAATGTGGCGCATATAGTAGGCGGGGTACATATGGACATACAGTGTATACAGGCCTCTCATTTAAGCTGAAAGAGCACTGCGGAACCTAATTAAATGTATCAGGGCTAAAACAAACAGCATACGCTTACGTCGGGTTACAGTAGGACGAGACGGTGAGGAACGAATAGAATGAATGAAGGGTTTTCTCTGAACTGTGATCTGTTAGGGTAAATATAACCGTTGGAAGGTGTCCGCCATTCACCTGTCTCTTTTATGTGTGTCAGTGAGAAATAATGAAATAAACCAACAGACGTGACTGACAGTACCTCAGACAAGTTACATACCCTTTACGATAACTTTGAACTTTTCCACTTGTACAGATTAAGCATAAATATTGAAATATTGAAATGAAAGATGTGCTGTCGGCAGATTCGGGGCAAGGTGGACGCCGTGCCGGAGGGGGTTGGATTTTTCAGGTGATGGCGGGAGAATAGAAGGGGTAGAATCGCTTGTGCATCAGTAAACAGCTCTGGCCTCCTCCCCGGAACGACAGTTATGGATAGGAAACATTACCAGCCATGGTAATTAAAGGCAAAACTAATACATGCTAGAGAAAAAAGGAAGGGGAGGGGGGTCTCATCCTCAATCTCCATTCATCATGGATTGGCTGCATCACAGAGCACATGAATTAGTGCTGCGCTTCTCCTTCTCTCTGCTTCTAGCTTCCTGTGTTTGTCTAAATTCAAAGCTGGCCTCATTTTTTTTGTTGTTGTTTTGTTTTTTTCTATTGCGTCAAAACTGGAGGTTAGCCATTGCGATATCGCACATTACACAACGCGTCGTAAAGATTTCCGTTACATTAAAAAATAAATGCTGAAATTGAAACCGTTGTCAATATTAATTGCTTGCAGCAGAGAGCTGGATTACTTATTAGCTACATGTGTACAACATGTACACTATATGGGCAGAAGTTTATGGATACCTTTTGGTCTGTACTATATATATATATATATATGTATGTGTGTATATATATATATATATATATATATATATATATATATAGTACAGACCAAAAGTTTGGACACACCTGCTCATTCAAAGAGTTTTCTTTATTTCCATGGCTATGAAAATTGTAGATTCACACTGAAGGCATCAAAACTATGAATTAACACATGTGGAATTATATACATAACACAAAAGTGAACTGAAAATATGTCATATTGTAGGTTCTTCAAAGTAGGCATCAAGAGAATGCCAAGAGTGTGCAAAGCAGTAATCTAAGCAAAAGGTGGCTACTTTGAAGAACCTAGAATATGACATATTTTCAGTTGTTTCACACTTTTTTATTATGTATATAATTCCACATGTGTTAATTCATAGTTTTGATGCCTTCAGTGTGAATCTACAATTTTCATAATCATGGAAATAAAGAAAACTCTTTGAATGAGAAGGTGTGTCCAAACTTTTGGTCTGTACTGTAAATACATATATATATATATATATATATATATATATATATATATATATATATATATATATATATATATATATATATATATATGTGTGTGTGTGTGTGTGTGTGTGTGTGAGTGTGTATACAATATCTCACAAAAGCAAGCTTCAGCAAGGATCTGTTTTAGGCCCACTGCTTTTCTCTTTTTACTGTTTATGCTGCGCTGCGTGAAATTAAACATAAACATGGTATTTGCTGCAACTGTGTATCATCAGCATAGCAGTAGAGCAAATACCATGTTTATGTTTAATTTCACGCAGCGGCAGCATAAACAGTATAAAGAGAAAAGCAGTGGGCCTAAAACAGATCCTTGCTGAAGCTTGCTTTGTGAGATATTATATACACAGACACACACACACACACACACACACATATATATATATATATATATATATATATATATATATATATATATATATATATATATATATATATATATATATATATATGTGGGGCATCCTCAAGCAGAAGATGGAAAAGTGCCTAGTGTCTAACATCCAGCAGCCCCATGATGTAATTCTGGAGGAGTAGAGGATTCCAGGAACAACCTGTGCAGCTCTGGCGAATTCCATACCCAGAAAGATCTATTTTGACAGTACAGAAAATCTGTACTGCTATACAAGCTGCACATTAACTAAAATATATCCAAGTTTCCTTTCTATAGTATTGTTCCTGTAGAAGATATACTAAAATTGCTAAAATGTGAGCAGTGTACTTACTTTTGTGAGATTTTATATATATATATATATATATATATATATATATATATAGAAGGAACACCTTTAACAATTAAAGTGCAGTAACAAAAAAAATATTTATGTAAAAAACTAATAATGGTTTGGCTTCAAAAAAAAGAGGCTGTACATTCGTGTAAGTTTCAAATCAATCGCTCTGATCTGAAGCTGTCTCATTAGCAGTAGCACAAAAAGTGTGTAGCAGTAAACACTCCAGCTGGAGAGTGGCAGCATATAGATTTCCTATCAGTGCTCAGCAACACACAGTTTTTCTGCTCCCAGATCCAAATAAAGCTGAATCCATTCTACTAGTAGGTCTATGGGAAAAAAAAGTCCATCCTTTTAGTGGCCTCATGGGGAAAAGCTCGGAAATTTGAGAATATTAATGCAAGTATTTCTCATTTTGCATTCCAAGGGATCAGTTAAAAAAAAAAAAAAAAAAACCCATACAACATATGCTGAGAAAGCACGTCGATAAATCATCTATTTTGGGCACACAATAGGTCTTTGAGCCATAATGAACTGAATATTTGAAATGTATGGAGAAGCTAATCTCATTTGCCCGGGAAACTGGTCCATCTACTACTGACTGCTGTCATGAAAATCAAATAGTGCACTCATCATCATCATCAGGGTTCAGATCACTCATACATCTGCTAGGGACACAATCAGTGTCACAGAGAAAGAGCACCTGCAAAAGCATCTCTAGATGCTCTGCTATCAAGTCCCAAAACTAAGAGTAGCTCAGTTAGTGCTTTTGGTCTACAGCTCTCTGAACATGGAGATGTGTGTCCATGTCTGTGGATGACAGTGAAAAAGCCAACTGAGGATTGTTATGTTGCCAATGAGCTGAGAGAGAAAGAGAGAGAGTAATTGTGTGTGTGTGTGTGTGTGTGTGTGTGTGTGTGTGTGTGTGTGTGTGTGTGTATGCATGTGTGTATGCGTGTGTGAGTGTGTGTGTGTGTGTGTGTGTGTGTGTTTGACCTAAGACAAAATGCTATCCTGGCATATTTAACATCATGTGGAATGACATACCTATGCTGCCAGAACCAGTCACCTCCGGCATCATGACACACACACTTACACGTCAATACTAGTGGGACAGCAGGAACTCTGCATGTCACATTAGAAAAACATGAAAACTGGCACACAAAAAAAAGAGAAAGAGAGAGAGAAATAAGAAAATTGAAAATTGGAAAAGTAAGCGCTATCAGGTGTGTTATAGACATGACAGGGCAAGTGTGAAAATAATAATAATTATTATAATAATAATAATTATTATTATAGATAGATAGATAGATAGATAGATAGATAGATAGATAGATAGATAGATAGATAGATAGATAGATAGATAGATATTAATAAGATCATAATGTGTTATTATAATAATAATAATAATAATAATAATAATAAAATGAAAAGAAGAAGAAGAAGAATCTTTCAGTAATTCTTTATTAAGACTTCGAGAACCCAGAAAAAAAGGGTAGATCATATAAAACTCCTTCCCTAAGCCCAGGATAAAACCCTACATCTATAAGGCAAATTAATAATGATGAGGATGATGATGATGCTAAAAAAATATATAAAAATTTAATAATTAATTATTATAATAATAATGTTTCAGTAATTCTTTATTAAGACCTGAAGAACCCAGAAAAAAAGAACATGTACAAAAATTAAATAAAAGTTATAAGGCTAATTAATAATAATAATGATGATGATGATAATGATGATGATAATGCTTATTTATTAAACCCTGAAGAACTTAATTCAATTCAATTCAATTCATTTTTATTTGTATAGCGCTTTTAACAATGAGCATTGTCTCAAAGCAGCTTTACACAGATAATGTGGTGATTAAATGTAAATATGTTCTTTGTAAGTAAGTTTGTTTCTGATGAGCAACTGTGGCAAGGAAAAACTCCCCGAAATGGCATAAGGAAGAAACCTTGAGAGGAACCAGACTCAAGAGGGAACCCATCCTCATCTGGGTTGCACCAAATGTCCATTTGAAGCAGATATACAAAGTTGCGGGGTACAGTGATGATGATCAGAAGCAAACTGCACTCCCGAGTCAGTGCAGCAGACCGCCAAAACCAACTACAGTCCAATCCGTCCTCAAAAGCACCCGTTCTACTCCGGAATTATATGGAACCACCCAAGGTGTTGATGAGAGACCGTCCCAAGCTGCACAGAAGTGTGAAGATCCACGGAGGGAGAGGGGCAGGAACAGTGGTCACTGGAACCTCAGGAGCATGTTTAACTCGACCGAGAGAGAGAGAGAGAGAGAGAGAGAGAGAGAGAGAGAGAGAGAGAGAGAGAGAGAAGGATATGGATTATTAAGTGTCCCTATTGGTGTATGAAAGTTAATGTCACTGTGCAGTTTGGACTCCGGCAAGACTCGCTATGGCAGCATAACTAAAAGGGAGAACCAGAAGGTAACACAGACATGAGGGATCTCTGGGATAAGAGACGACCCACCACACCACCGCCAACAAACCTGAGTGAACGTGTGAATGTGAGGGACGAGCATACAAATATACCAGTTCACCAAACACTCTATATCCATGCTCCCTCCAGATCTGAGCCTTTACCTAAGAGAAATCTACTGATAAAAGGCTTGACTAAATAAATAAGTTTTCAACCTCGACTTGAACACTGAGACTGTGTCCGAGTCCCAAACACTGGTTGGAAGGCTGTTCCATAACTGTGGGGCTTTATAAGAGAAAGATCTGCCCCCTGCTGTAGTCTTCATTATTTGAGGAACCAACAGATAGCCAGCACCTTTTGATCTAAGTAGGCGTGAGGGTCATACTGGTACAGAAAGAAAAACATTTTAAACTTCTGACCTAGTTCCAGAGTTAAATCCTCCAACTGTAAAGCTGATAAATAACACTACTTAGTGACTGCCCGTGCATTTGGTACCTGGGCCTACAGTGGGGACTTACCTGACTTAATCTACCTCTTAATACCACCACTATCACGACACAATTATAGAAACCATCAATACTGTACAAAAATGCAATATAAGAACGCGTGGCACCTACATCATCTGGAGAAGTTCATAATCAATATTTGTCTAATAACATGATAAAAAATGTAAATAAAAGACAACCTACTCACCAGAGATGCAGACTTATAATGTGCAGCGCTCCTCAGAGGCTGTAATCCAGTGGTACCGCTCGTATTCACTGGTCTGAAAGTGGTGAACAAACCCTTTCCCGGGCTATGACACACTAGCTAGCTTCAGGGTTGGCCGACCTCCTCACGACGTCTAACTTTTCTGGAAAATTTATTTTTATAGATGTCTGAGACCAAAAAAGTCTCTCTTCCTTTGTCAGCCATTGTGGGCGTAAACAAGTCTAACTCAGCTAGCTTATATAGAAGCTAGCGCTATAGAAATAAACTTGACTTGACTTGACTTGACTTGACTCTGATGTATTAATGTGTGCAGAGATACACACGTGTTTTGTCAGTCGAACTTGACTGTAACAGTTTCCCTCTGACCAACCAATCATAGGACGGAAAAAGAGTGACGCTATTCTGGGCCAGCTAGCTGCCCTGTGAGGCGGATGTAAAATCTGATTGGTTAAAGAAACAGACCCTTTAGTAATATTCTCTAAGGTAAAAAGGCCAGCAGTACTGATTGTGAAGGCCCTGGGCAGATTAGATATTAGACATGGCAGCACATAAAGGCTGAAATCTGATTGTACAAAAAATCTAACATCCACATACACGTACTGGAAGCAGTGCAGCCAAGAGAAACACTACGAAATGAAGAGAATAAACTGTTGAGAATAAATTAATGTGAAATCAAAAAATGTGATGGAACTAATAAGGTTGTAAATTTAGATCAGTCCTTCTGATAATGTTTAGGCCAGCAGAAAAGGATATCCCCGACCGCCTGCCACTGCTACTACTACTCTTCTTCTTCTTTCAGCTTCTCCCATTAGGGGTCTCCACAGTGGATCAACCATCTCCATACTGCTCTGTCTTCTACATCTGCCTCTTTCAAACCAACTACCTGCATGTCTTTCTTCACCAATTCCAAAAACCTCCTCCTTGGTCTTCCTCTTTTCCTCTTTCCTGGTGGCTACAGCCTCAGCATTCTCCTACCGATATACCCCATGTCCCTCCTCTGCACATGTCCAAACCAACTTAATCTCTCTCACTTTGTCCCCGAAACGTCCTACATGTGCAGTCCCACTGCCGTCACACTCTCCTCATACATGTCCTGCACCACCCTCACATACTTCTCTGACACACCTGACTTATACAATACCACAGCTCCTCTCTCTCCACTCTGTCGTACGCTTTCTCTAAATCCACAAATACACAATGCAACTTCTTCTGTCCTTCTCTATACTTCTCCATCCACATTCTCAAAGCAAATAATGCATCTGTGGTGCTCTTCCTCTGCATGAAACCATACTGCTGCTCACAGAACCACTACTACTGATAATAATAATAATAATAATAATAATAATAATAATAATAATAATAATAATAATAATAATAATAATAATAATAATATTCAACATATGTTTATGGTTTATTCTTTTCAAATGGTTCATACACATTTACCTCCTAATAGCAGTAATACTGATATCATTACTAACCTATATATATATATATATATATATATATATATATATATATATATATATATATATATATATATATATATATAAGGGTGTAATGGTAAACATATTTATACCAAAATATTTTGGTACAGGGCTTTTTACCAAATGCAATCCTTCTTTATGGGTGGAACATACAGTACAGACCAAAAGTTTGTACATACCTTCTCATTCAAAGAGTTTTCTTTATTTTCATGACTATGAAAATTGTAGAGTCACACTGAAGGCATCAAGGGCTATTTGACCAAGAAGGAGAGTGATGGGGTGCTGCACCAGATGACCTGGCCTCCACAGTCACCGGACCTGAACCCAATCGAGATGGTTTAGGGGTGAGCTGGACCGCAGAGTGAAGGCAAAAGGGCCAACAAGTGCCAAGCATCTCTCAGGGAACTCCTTCAAGACTGTTGGAAGACCATTTCAGGTGGCAGTTTCAGGTGGGAAGTAAATAAAAAAAAAACTTTTTCAGTCCACCACACTTGTTTCTTGCATAGAAACAAAAGGAACATTGTAACAAACCGTAAAAGACTCTGTGTTTCCACACTTTTGACACGCTCTGTAATTATTATTTAAATTTGTATTATTAATTATGGACTCTGAATTTTTATACTTTTTTTTTTCTCAAAAACACACCAAAGTAAGACTTTAGTGCACAGAACCATCTGTGATTTGTTTACCCAGAATGACTAATATTCACTGGTAGTCCACTATGCTGTCTCTACGAATCAAAGAACATTGTAAAACTGCACAACTTGATTCAAGTAAAGCCGCCGTCGGTTTGATATTGTCAGTCCGTGGGATGAAAGACAAATGAAATACAGCTGTTCAGAAGTAAGGGTGAGAGACAGGAACGTAAAGTCAAAATGTTGCACAGATGACTTGAAAGCACATTTTAATCCATATGCCTGATTAAATAGAAACACACACACACTGGTGCACGTGCATATACACACACACACACACACACACACACACACACACACACACACACACTTGCAGCCTGTATTACAAGTGAGAGGGCTAACCGAGGGTGCCAGGCGCAGGCGATAAGGGAGCTTCAGAGCGAGACAGTGGAAGTGAAGACGATGGAGAAACTGATATGCGCTGATCTTCATGATAAGCGCACCCGACAACTTGTGACCAGCATGCTGTTAGGACACTAATTGCCCATGAAAGGTGACCTGGGGCAAGGCAAAGCAGCTCAGCTCCGCTAGCCCAACATGATCCCTCTCGACAGCATACATCCTCACATCAAACCCCAACACTCTCACCCTGACACCCACAACTGCGCAGTGATACTCCCCTGGCATACACGCAAGAAGCCTGGGAGGAAGGGAGGGAGGAATGGAGGGAGGGAGGACGAGAGGGATGGAGGCCGACAAGAAAGGATACAGAGACATGAGATGAATCGCACTGACAAGTACCTACTGGTAGTTGAGACTGTGTTGAATCTGTCTGGAATAGAAAAGCAGAGAGAGGCAGCTATCGGAGAAAGATGATAACAAACTGGAAAGGATTGCTCAGACTGTGCAGCTGATTTCAAAAGGACCAGTGGACCAGTCCTGTGAAATTTTAAGAAAACAGAAATGTTTGTAGAAATGATGTGCAGCTGCATACAATGTGAACATAATAGAGATAATACTAGGTGCATCTGCATTCTGGTTTAAACCTGAAATGGGCGTGGCTTGAATCAAATTTTGTTGTTTATTTTTTTTTAGTTTACAGCATAGTGTGTGAACTCTGCATCTCAGTGTCAGTTCGATTTTTTTTTTAATCTTGTTTGAGATAATAGCAATAATAATTACACACATACATAAATGTACATGCTTCCTATCTACCCATTTTATATTAAAATCTTTATTAAAATATGCAGAGACATCGAAAAGATTGATTCATGTACTGTATACACTATTGACGCTTGAATATTTGATCTGTAGATCGATTTTTCCTCGCTAAACTGTGTCTCGAGCGTGTTCTCTCAGCAACACTGCTGCTACGTATCTATCTATCTATCTATCTATCTATCTATCTATCTATCTATCTATCTATCTATCTATCTATCTATCTATCTATCTATCTATATATATATATATATATATATATATGTATGCAATTGAAACACAGTACAGATTTGTAGTTCCAAATCAAATGTGTGTTTAAATGTGAAATATGGTCTGCTGGATGAAAAGAGGAGCTGATGATTAAGAGATGAATTCATCCATGCTCATCAGCCCCTATAGACTCATGAAGTTCAGCTATTTGATGGTAGTTCCCATAGCTGTCCATGACAGAGCAATAGAGCAAAAAAAGAAAAACAAAGAGAGTTGACTAGTTTATCAAGACTCCAGAATAGATGCATCTGTGAGTAGAAGAATGACCAGCATCCAGTAAATTCAATCAGATGACCAGGATGTCCAAAAACACACCCACGATACAGGAGTTGAAATGGGTTAATCAAGTGATGGAAGGAAGTAAAATGAGTAGCAACTTGCATGGATCTTGTTTTGTATCTAAAGAATGGTATAGCATGTGTAAACGCGGCTGTGAGCAAAACGACAACAGGACATTCACAATGCCTTTTTATCCCCACGCTTCCATTTTTATATGAAGCACCAATCCACAGAACCATGTGTATAAATGTACAGACTATCTCAACCCAGATTGCACTCTAAGATATATCAGAATGAGCTCATCCATAAAATAGCTATAATATCACAATAGTTATTATGTAGTTTGCTTAGAAATTCAGGTGAATAACCTTTAATCAATCATAGTATGGGAGCAGCAGAGGGACATCAAGGACCATCTCTGACCCAAAGGTTTATGTGACCATAATTACCATTTAAACAATATTCTCACCCGACCAGTTGAGGTGCGACGTCTGTAACAATACAAAACAAAGGTGTTAGTAACAGTGAATAGCATTTACAGACATCTGGCTAGACGATAGTATCGCCAGCCATTTGGGCTATTTAATAAATCCTTAATAAAATGAATAAAATGTAAAAAAAAAAAAAAAAAACTGCATTTACAGTACAAGGGGAAGAACAGTCTAAAATGTCTTCATGTCTTCAAAATATTTCATGTAATTTGTCTATTTTTAATTATTTACTTAAGAGATTAGAAATCTGTTTGTCTCCTGACCACTGTGACCTTGAGAATGAGGAACTGATTATGATGATGATCAAAACGGAAAATTATTTTGCAAGAAAAAAAATGTACAAATATCTACAAAAGAAATTATAGAAGTGTTCATCAACATTTCTCTCTTTCTTTTTATTATCTTTATTATCCCAACAATGCAATCAATAATGAATGTCATTAAAAATAAAACAAGATGGAGTCACAGTGACACATAGACTCGTACAGGAGTACGTCTTACTCTGTCCTCCTCCTCTTGCACTTTGTGTCCAGTGTGTCTCCCCACCCAAGTGTCAGAGAAGCCAGGTCGGTCCATCCATCTCCGTGCAATCCCCCTGACACAAAGAGAGACATGGAAACTTCCAGAAATATGTCTCCCTGTCTCCGTATTGATCGGGCCGGTCTCTGAAGAGAGTGGATCTCTTTACAGAGTGGAGCCAGACTGCTGGAGCCACAGGCCTGCGTGTCTGCTTTGCTCCGGCCTTGATGGTTAAACTGGAAGGATTCTGTCCATACGTCCCCATCATTAATAATAATAAAAAAAAATAGACTTGACACATAAGGCAGCACCATTTCTGAATTTTTTTGCTCGCAGTTCTCGAGACGAGTAAAGCCCAGATGGCAGATGATCCAACGTTAGCACTCGGGAGATTTTTTGACGGCGCTGCCTTCTTGCTCGCTACACCTCCTCGTCGCCTCGCTTTGTTTTACATTAACAGGTTCTGGAATTCTTTTTTTTTGCAAAGAGAGTACAAAAGACATTTGAATAAATAAACAAACAAACGCGGCAAAAAAAAAAAAACACAGCTTGTGTTAAAATCTTCGCCAAGCTGCAAATGTGACTCATTTCTCTCGTTTTTTTTTTTCTTCCTCTTGTTCTTCTTATGTCCTCATTTTTTTCCTTCCTCTGAAAAGTGCTATTTGTCAGGAAATTAAGAACTAGTTGAAAAAGTGTCAAGTGTCACGGTAATTAAAAAGACAACTCTGGCCCTCTCCTCGGGTGAGCATCACCGAAGACATTAAGTTAACAAAGTACGGAGCGAGTAACAGCTGGGGGAAAAGTGACAGTTATCTGCTAAATTCATAAATGTGCCTTTTTGTATAACAGTAATCATCATACTTCATGCTGTCATTTTCCATTTTAATTGCTCGCCCCGGTGCCTCGGCTCAGGGAAACCGTTGGATCCCCCACTGAGCCCAGTGCAGAGAGAGAGAGGAAGCGATGAGAGAGAGAAAAAATAATAAAAGGTATAAACAGAGACTAGAGAAAATGAGACAGAGGTGGTAGGGGGAAAAAAAGAAAAGAGAGAGTGAGTGAGTGATTGTGTAAAAGAGATAGGGAGATGGAAACAAACCGAATGGATTCGCCGCTCCATTTTAGGTCACTGGCATGTGAGCTCTTGACAAGTTAATTTTTTGCAATTAGACTATTCTGAGAACAATCGGAAACGGGGAGGTCTTCGGCGACACTGCCTTCCCTGTGTGCGTGGAGGAAAAGGAACGTTAAATTACACTCAAGATAAATACACAGAACGTGAGCCGCGGAGTTTGTTCAACAGAAAACGTCGCGATGCGGCCGCAGGTACGGGACTTATAACAGTTTTAGGGGTGTATTAGGGACCAAAGGTTCTGTGGGCAAATGAAAGTCGAAGGTGTGAAATTATAAAGTGTCCATCTAACTTCGACATTTGACATCTGTTCGACATTAAGGGTAACTTTTGCACCCTGGAGAGTATATTTGCATTCTTTGTAGGTTGTGAAGAAAAATGTATATTAGCCTTTTCTTCCTACAAATTAATCACAAGCTATTTATAACAAACAAAAGCACTTTAAACACTTTAAAAACATGAATTGTTACATCCATCCATCTATCTATCTATCTATCTATCTATCTATCTATCTATCTATCTATCTATCTATCTATCTATCTATCTATCTATCTATCTATCTATCTATCTATCTATCTATCTATCTATCTATCTATCTATCTATCTATCTATTAGTTTGCCTTTCCTGTTTGTCCATCCATCCATCCATACATCCATCCATCCATCCATCCATCCATCATCTTAGAATCCATATAACAAAATTGAGATTCTTGTCTTTGGTTTGGGAAGACCTGAAGCTTCCTCTGTTCTTTCTCTGGTTAGATTTGTTCACCAATGATTAAACGGCCCATAAAAATGTCCACTGCAAATACACTTTATTTAGATACTTTAGATGGATGTGCTTCTTTTTCGAACCTCCCATTCCTCAAATAGTCCCCATTTGCTCTTATAATGAGGTCCACTCTTCTGGAAAGATGTTCCACTAGATTCTGTGGAAATCTGTGCTCAGTCAGCCACAAGGGTGTTAATAACTGATGTACTGATGTAGATGAGGTGAGGAGGCCTGGGGTTCAGTCAGTGTTCACATTCATCCCAAAGGTGTTTATAGCTCTATTACAGGAGATCTTCAACTCCAACTCATATTTCCATGCTGGAACAGGTTTGGATCTCCTAGTCCAAGTGAATGTAAAATGTAATGCTAGAGCATCTCATGTAAGATTTTTACATTTTTGGAAGAACCACATATGACTCTATCTATCTATCTATCTATCTATCTATCTATCTATCTATCTATCTATCTATCTATCTATCTATCTATCTATCTATCTATCTATCTATCTATCTATCTATCTTAGATATGAAGTGCTTTAAAAGTAATAAAGCAATAACAGTAACTCCATGTTGTGTGAATAATATAATTAGCTGATTCCTATTGGTAAACACATAATTACCAACCAATCACATAAGAAAGATTCCATTAAAACCTTTTTTCTGGCAAGAAGTGCGAATTAGATTTTTTTTTAAGTGGATGTTTTTAAATGCACTTAAATGTGCTGTAATGTTTCGCTTCTCCTGATCCAAGTCACAAAGCTCGAGAATGACCTGAGCATTATGGGTTCTCAGGAATTGCACTAAAACCCATCACTTTTCAGGAATCTGTTTTGAATTCATTTGCTTTTTCTAATGTTCTTTCCACCTTTCCTTTCCTACTAAGTTTGCACAGTTACTGTTTTTTTTTATAAATAATAAATCCACTCCGCAGTTGCACCATGCAGTCGAATCTCCTTGTTACAACTCCTTTGGATTTGGTTCTAATCTCGTGCTGTGATCTCTATCCACGTTGTTGGGAATGGGCTCATATTTCTTTCGCGCTATCTTGTTATTTCTATAACCTCATTGCTTGCCATGATGGATTCCTCTGAGCAAAACATTACCGTGAGGATCCGAAAATGATCCAAGGCTTTGTCCTAAGAACATTAGATGATATTGGCCAACTCAGATCGCTACATTTCTTGGACTATAGCGCCATGAAAGGGACTAAACTTTTTTTTTCAGGTTCCGTCTACCTTTATTTTGCTCGACCCAAAAGTAGAAGAACATCATAAGATACATAATTGGACATTAAGGGTAACTTTTGCACCCTGGAGAATCCATTTGCATTCTTTGTAGGTTGGGAAGAAAAATGTGAACTAGCCTTTTCTTCCTACAGACTAATCACAAGCTATTTATTACAAAGAAGCACTTTAATCATTTGAAAAAGCATTTTTATTGCTTATGTTTAACAATTCGTATGAATTGTTACAACTTCGGTCTTAAAAAGCTATCTATCTATCTATCTATCTATCTATCTATCTATCTATCTATCTATCTATCTATCTATCTATCTATCTATCTATCTTTCTATCTATCTATCTATTTATTAGTTTTTCTTTCCATCCATCCATCCATCCATCCATCCATCCATCCATCCATCCATCCATCCATCCATCCATCCATCATCTTAGAATCCATATAGCAAAATTGAGATTCTTGTTCTTGGTTTGGGAAAACCTCTGGCTTCCTCTGTTCTTTCTCTGAGTACTGGTTAGATTTGTTCACCAATGATTAAACAGTCCATAAAAATGTCCACTGAAAATACACTTTATTTGGATACTTTAGATGGATGTGCTTCTTTTTTGAACATCCCATGTGTACTAGCCTTTTCTTCCTACAGACTAATCACAAGTTTGATAATCTATTAGTTTGTCTTTCCTATTCATTCATCCATTCAATCATCCATTAATCTATCTATCTATCTATCTATCTATCTATCTATCTATCTATCTATCTATCTATCTATCTATCTATCTATCTATCTATCTATCTATCTATCTATCTATCTATCTATCTATCTATCTATCTGTCTGTCTGTCTGTCTGTCTGTCTATCTATCTATCTATCTATCTATCTATCTATCTATCTATTTATCTATTAGTATGTCTTTCCTATTCGTCCGTCCGTCCATCCATCCCTCCATCCATCCATCCATCCATCCATCCATCCATCCATCCATCCATCCATTCATATTTGTAACTATTTGTATGATTTGTTGCAACGTGGATCTAATAAATCTTTCACTCATCCATCTAATACCATATTTGCTCCCTTTCTTGAACAAAAATAAATAAATGTAGAGCTCACATGAGAACAAGATTGTATTTTATTCATTTAGTGCTACAATATTCATTTTCTCAGCTCTTTCCTTTCTTTGTTACTGTCCATTTTTTTCTCTCTCTCTCTTTGTCTGTGTGTTTGCAGTGCCGAGTCTCTTTTTAAATGGTGCTGACAGGCCGAGCTTCCTTCTCTGTTTAATTAAGGAGAGAGAGGGGCCGTGGCTGGATTGGGCTGGCTGCAGTTGGTCTAGTATAATGGAGATAATTAACTTACCCTCATCACTTAACTTCAAAGGTCCATGAGACTTCAAGGGAGGAGAGAAGAAGAAAAAAAATCAGAGACATGGAGTAGATTGGGGAGGGAGAAGGAGGCAGTAAACATGAAAAGGATAGCTCATGTGAGAGAGATAATTGTCTCGTTATTTACCTGGGCTGAGATTTCCATAAGTGTGTAGTGCATCCCGGGGTCATCGGAAAAAAATTGGAGTGTGGGAAACTTTTACGGTGAGGTTGTAAATCTAATGTATACATCCACATTCATACGAACGCACACCCATACAGACCCCCCCACCCTCCTCTTTTCTCCCATCTTATGAGGCAGGTAATTACTGTTGTTAACACCAGCTCGGTTTTCCGAGTCTGAATCTCTTTAAATGAGCTCAAATAGAAGGAAATCCATGACCACACAGACTATACAGATTACACAGACTATACACACCCAGTTTTCTCTCTCTCACCATTCTATTTATCTCTCATATACATAAAAAGATTCCGAATTCTATCAATCAGAGTCATGAGACAAGTAAAGCCTGTGCGATTTTTGGTCAAAGAGACACATTTTTTTTTCTTAATTTCTAAAATCCGAGGCTAAAATCCCTAGTCTTTGATCTTTAGTTTTAATTGTTAATTTCATTGTTTTCCTCCGATGAAATAGAAACGTTTCTTTGAGTTATAAATGGAAAGGTTTTGTATGATGTTTTTGTTATCAAGGCATGTCATAAACAAAATTGACAATACAAATAGTTTTTGTTTGCTGCTAGCTACGGTTAGCAAGTGAAGGCGAGTCTGAAAGTGTCATTGATCGATGACCTAAAACGAGTCCTTTTTTTTTTGTGGCCGTCAGTTTTTGACTGTCGTGCAGTCCGATATTATAACAACTGAGATCCAAAAGTGTGACATGGGGATCATGTTCAAACGCTATCGCAAAGGATTAAGAAAACACATCCTGATTGTATGCAAGAAAACCTCAGGAAAATAAAAACCACTGATAATCCATGCATTTTTTCCTGAAGTTTTCAACTCAGATGATCCCGTAAAGCTGTACTGTAGGTTTGCTGCTAAAGTATTGGAGATGACCTGAGCATGACTAGCCCACACACTTCAGCAAGTGTAAGGTTAGAAGCCCAATTTTCAAAGGCGGAAAAATTAGAAGGAGAAAAACGAACTCTCCTACAGTCTGAACCAAAAATCAAAAGAGGCGCAAGACAGGGAGCCTCTGAAGGCCCTAATTGCCTGAGGAATAACACTGGCTGAAATGTTGTTACAAGCTCGGCTGTTGATTTAAGACCCCGGCCATTACGGGCCGGAATGTGTGGAAGGCTGAGTGGCTGACCCCCCTGGTGCTTTGATATAATACCAAGTCACCAGGCATTTAGACCAACCGTGCCCCTTCTGTACTCCCCAGCCCTAAATGAGACAGGACCGTCAATTTGCTAGTCCTGTCAAAGCAACCAGCCGACCCCCTTCCACCATCGCCATGCCAAATACCACTTGCTGTGACTTCAAGATGAGGCTGGTGCCATTGCTGTAATGTAGAAACACATGGTTTTAGAAATGGTTTTACTGATATAACTAAATAGCAGTATGTCATATTTGACTGAACAGCCAAAATATTCTGAATGGATACAGATACCAGAATTGGAAAGTAACAAAGAACAAATACTTCGTTACTGTACCTAAGTAGATTTTTTTGGTATCAGTTCTTTACTTCACTATTTAATATTCAGAAAACTTTTTACTTTCAGTCATTACATTTTTTACACAAATATTTGTACTTTCTACTTCTTACATTTATAAACCAGACTCTTTACTCTAGTTTGAATCTATTTGGTGACACGATCAATATTTTTACTATATCATCCATCCATCAACCTATTTCTTGTCATTGCGTGGCTTACACACCACAGACGTAGGCTAGCCTATAAAGCTAACAACAAGTGTGGCAAAAGGCAACAAGAAGTCTGGGGTCAACGTGGATGAGACAGAGGGAGTCAGTGATGTAAATATGATTGAGAACAAAGATATTCCTGATTCAAAAAGAATGAACAGGTAGTAGTAATGACTACTTTTTACTTACGTACATGTCAGAGCCCAAACTTTCTTTTATTTAACTTGATTAAAAAGTGTAGTCAGAACTTTAACTTTTAAAACACGATTATCTTTACTCTGTCTGATACATATGCAAGAAAATAATGAAGGATCTTATCAATTATAACAATAGAATGTTTGAGGAAATGCTTCTTCCTACAGGTCTCTCAATGAGAAGAACATCAAGCACTGGACCTATGCACAGAACACCTAGTATTTCACCTTACTTCATCTACCCTTAACAGTCCTCCTACCCTTCCTACCTCCTCAACAGTGGTGCAGAATGTAATAGGTATATATATATATATATATATATATATATATATATATATATATATATATATATATATATATATATATATATATTTTTTTTTTTTTTTTATCTTTATTATTATTTGTATTTTCTTTTTTTTTTTTTGGTACAGGGCTTTCAGTTCAGTTCAAGTGTAGTACATAGTCTTCACCTCGCAATTTAAGAGCATTTTTTTATTATTAAACTTGAAAAAATACACAACAATGCCAGAGGTGTAAAAAAAAAAGAAACTACAGTTACAGCGTGGTGTCATTGTGGCTACTCACTCCATACCGGAAATACAATTTGTTTATGCATGCTTGAAAATGCTAAAAAGTCCATAGCGCTAGCGTTAGCCGCTAAGCAGGAATTGGATATGGATTCTTTGTTTTATGTCTAGTTTCAAGAATTTCTCTTAAATTGAGAAAATCCTGACAATTCTGCATATCGAGGGAGTGAATAAATGAAGGATGGAAGGAGTGAAAACATTTTTTAAAAGATGCTGAAATAATTAGAACAGTTAAGTAGATCATATCTTTAGAAAATTACATCTAAAACACACATATTTATATTCACATCTGTATTAGCCAAATGGGGTCTAACAAATGTCAAATATTAAATTGTATTTCATTTAATGTAATTGCATTTGTTTTATTAAATCAATTAGATTTGTGCCAAATGAATTAATTACTCAATTTAATATATAAAAAAGTGTATTTAATATATATAAAGTAAACCCCCGATAATTCGCAGGTTCTCCTTTGGAACATAACTAACAGCAAGTTGCGGATTATTTTAAAATTCGTGGTAATCTGCAGTGGGACCAAATGTTCAGGAACGTTAACATTTTTAACTGTTTTCACTAACAAATTTAATACAACTTTTTAAAACATTATTGTATTAAAGTGACATATTGTCTAGATGAATTCACTAAGGTACCATAGGGGGTTTGGGGATGCTTCCAAAATTGACAGATTTTCAAAACTCGCTGGGGTCTTAAAACAATATATATACATATATATATCTCACAAATTGAGAGTTGAACAGAGACAGAGAATGGAGGTAAAAAAAAATACTTATTCACCGTCAGGAGACTATACAAAGACAGAGGCAGTGTGAAGGTATAAGGCAAGTAAAATGTTAGTGCAAATGACAAGGGACAAAAAAAGTGCAAGCAGTATTAATAAATAATGTACAGTACAGGGTTTTGTTCGAATCAGAATAGTAATGTACTGTACTTTGTCTCAAATCAAGACGGGGTCACAATGGTAATATACATTTTATGTCATATATTGACATATATTTATGTTATATTTGTGCCTTTACTGAAGAAACTACTTCTGTAGCTTGGACCAATAATGAACTTTTCATTGTTTTCAGACATCAGAGTGGTAGGTTTCCTATTTAATAAAAAAAAGCCACTCCCACTTAAAACATTTAATAGCAGATGTGAATATAATGGATGCATGATCTAGTGTTATTGCTTTACTGCCCTATTCTGCATATTAGAGAGGTTGTGGTTAAAGTAAAGGTTGTGTTTGAAGTAACAGCTTTATGTTGTTTTATTTGTCAAGATCTCAGATGTATGATGTGGAAAGCACTGTTTCAACAAAAGGAGGTGGAAGAACAGAATTGGACAAAAATGTATAGGAAAAAAGTTATAGGAAAAGCAGCAAGGAGGTGAGACACTGAATTTGAAAGATGGAAGGACAGAGGTGTACGAAGGAGGGGTGTTGTGGTTCACATTGGAAGTGTGTTTGTCGGTGTGTGTGTGTGCATCTATGTGGTGACACTTAGTAAATCGCGTTGGACAGGAGCGGGCCAGGCTGAGCTGCATCGGTGTGACGTGGGCTGATGCACCGTGCCGGTCTGCATTACTCTCGCCGACACGGCTGCATCTGCGCGCTCTTTATTTCGATGCAGCCAACAGCCAATCACTTCTTCCACTCTAATTAACAGGCATGTAAATCCATGACTAGCCCCAAAAACACACCATGGCACACATAACCGAGATAGATGGAGGGGTCAAAGGGTTGGGGTCAGAGTGGTGTCCAAAAGAACCATGCAGCATCAAATGTGTCATCTTATTAGGCCAGAACCTTCGCTCTTAGCCCTGATCGGTCTTCACCCTCCTCTGTTACCAGCTCCAGCTTTCACCTTCCATAATGCCTGCTGCTCAGGAGAAGGTCAGCATGGTGGAATGTGATTGGCTGAGGCTCTGCACAACACAGCTGAAGTGACAAGTGCCATCCTTTCAGCTGGGACTGGCTGAGAGTAATAAACAGATGAATAAATAAATGGAGAGGTGAGCAGAACACACCCATCAGGACGATTCACTGCCGGGCCGGCACACACACACACACACACACACACACACACACACACACACACACACACATACACACACACACACACACAGCTGGCCCAGTCACGGTAAGTTGAAGAAATGTTGTCCTAATGTATTTCCACACACCTTCGCTCCACACGCAGAACTTATGTGGCACATGTCGACTCTCTAGAGGCTTAAACTCAGTGTGTGAATACACCAAGGGGCGGCATGCTGTGAGAAGACGGTCAGATGTGAACAGATGTTTCAGCGAACCAAACCTGTCAGATCATACAGGAAGCGAATTAACTTGTGTCATGAAAAAATAGGGGAAAGATTTGACATATAATTGTGCATTCGAAGATTTAAATAAATGAATAAGTAAAAACATCAGACACTAGTTGGCTTTTGTGTCACGACGCATAATTTTTATATTTGCATATTTTTTTTATTTTGTAGATACGCTATACTTTTATTATTTAGAAAAAATAACAATATCTGATATGTTTATGGATTAAACTATATGTTATTCTGTATCTCGAGCGCGTTCTCTCAGCACCACTGCTGCTACGTGAACATGACGTATCGCAACATTACAGAGACCGAGGCGTGTCCTGAGAGTCACATAGAATACAGATTAACATGGCAGAGGTAGAGCTGTGTCTTCCTGCAGACACAACAGGAATAAAACATCTGGTTTTATTTAAAAGCTTTTTTTTTTTTTGCACTACAAAGGCCAGTTTGTGAAATGGCCATGCGTTAGAAGTCAGAGAGCACTTAAATAAATTGATGATTTGCCATTTGTCTGAACCAAAGAAATAAAAGTGAGCTATCTGCACCATATTGAATTGCATTGCATCATATTCTTTCCATTACATACAATCATTAAAATGCTTTAAAATCGTATCGTGTTGAATCGAATCGAAATCGGGTCGTATTGCATCATAATATGCGTGAATCGTATCAGATTGGTAGCTGCTTCATGTGGAACTTTAATGTATCGTATCGTTGGCTATGCGTCGAGATGGGAATTGCATTGGCCTCAGTTATGGAGATGCGCATCCCATACAATAAACCAGGCAGGAAGATTAAAACTATTTCTAGAAATTCTCTAGTTTAATCTCCCTGTCTGGTTTATTGTAATCTATAAAATAATAAAAATGTGTAATAAAATGATTGTCTATGTTCTAGACAAATTTGACTTTTAAGCAGTGCATTACTCCTTGATATGATCAACACTGAAAAAACACAGTAATCACAGTAATCATTTTAAACAGATGACAGTTTAATTCAGGGAAGTTTACAGAAATTGGTTCAACATGTACTCCATGTGCTCTGATGCTGACATCCAATCCCATGATAAGTGTTATGACACACACATATATTTATATATATATATATATATATATATATATATATATATATATATATATATATATATATATATATATATATATATATATTTATATGTGTGTGTGTATACAGTGCATTCAGAAATTATTCAGACCCCTTCACTATCTTCAAAGTTGTTATGTTGCAGTCTGAACTACAATCATTCATATATATATATTAAAACATAACATATAATTGCATAGAAAAGAAACAGAGCAGTTCATAATACTATTCTCTGTGGTTCCTCTAATTATCCAATCCATATTTTTTTCTGTCATCCATCCTCATAAAACGAATAAGAAGTGTCTCAAATGTTCCACATGTCATCAATTTAGCAAATGGTATACGCTATAATCATATTGATTATTTGGAGTCTAAACTGGGAATTCTGGAGCATAAGGAGGGAAAAAGAAATCTCATCAAAACCCATTGTGGTGTTTTGTGGTGGTAGGAAGATACCAGAGACCCCACATGGAGAACATGTGAAAATCCCCCCGTGACAGCTTGAGCTCAGGATCGAACCAGGACCATGGAGCTCCGAGGCTGTTGCCTGTGAATAAAATTATTTACTTGACATTGCTTGGCTTATACAGTATTTGTGCTGTGAAATCTATTCCCTACTAAATTTAATCTGTTCAGGCATTCCAAAAACACCTCATTTTCTCTTCAAGGCCAGCGCTGTGAACGTGACACTGATACGCATGTTAATAATACCTAACCCACTGCTGCACGGTGTCAGCGCTGTGGGAACATGCTGAGAAAAAGCACAGACAGTTAGCACTCCGTGATTCTACTCCTCTAAAAGATCCGATTAGTTCAGAGCAAAAGCTGCTCGTTTCAAACGCTCTTACAACGTGGCTCGGCCCATGAGAACAATAAAGCACAATTGTCTAGGCCTAAATCACTCCTGGATTTTTGGTCTGGACATAAAAATCAGGACCTGTTCAATCATTGCTAGGTGGATCGTGGAGAGACAGCACCAGCTAGCCCCCTGCTAGAGCTGTGCAGCCACCAGCAGCATGATGTGGCCAGACAGGCAGGAGAAGAGCTGCAGAAACACCCGCGGCACACTGTCACATTTACCACGTCTCAGCTTGCCGGAGATTCAGAGCTCTCTGTTTAGCTCCTCTGGCCTTCTTAAGGACATCCAGTGTGCCATGTGCTGTTAGCAGGTGCCAATTTAATGAAAAGTTCTGTTGAAATACTGAGGATGGACTAAGGTTTAAAACCAGGCTTTGAAATGTAATCCTGATGAAGATAAAAAATGTTAAGGGGTACCTTTCTCAAACTGTTAGCACCAAGTTGGAGGCACTCACTTGTACTTTGGATGTGGTTACATGACATTTCCCCTTCACTTGAACTAGGAGATGCAAACCTGTTCCAGCATGACAATACCCCTGTGCACAAAACCAGGTCATGAAGCTCTATATGGTTTGGAGTGGAAGCTCTCCTGCTATAGAGCTCCAACCCTATTGAGCACCTTAGGAATGATTTTTTTTACACTGACTGGATCCCAGCCCAGGCCTCCTCACCTCACCTGTATACAGTAAGTACCTGACTTTACTTACACTCTTAAGGCTGAATGAATCTCACACAAATCTCCACAAAATCTAGTGGAACAATTTGGAATGGGATGTTTAAAAAGCACATATGGATTTAATAGAGTGTTTCCACAAACCTTTGTCCATATAATTCATATGGAACCTTCATGGAACGAGTAGGTTCCTGTTATCACTTAACACAGCTATAAACTCTCATTCCCTTACCAGCAGAGGTGGCAAAAGCACACACATCCTTCACTCAAGTAGAAGTGCAGATACTCGTGTTTTAAAAGACTCTGGTAAAAGTTGAAGTTCTGACTGCACTTTTTCACTCAAGTTAAAGTAAAGAAGTTTGGGCTCTGATATGTTCTTCAGTAAAGAACCACCATATAGAACACAAGCAGAGAAAAGATGATGATGATCAGGTGATCAGGAATGTTTACCTTACTGACTCCCTCTGTCTCATCCATGTTAACCCCAGACTTCTTACTGTCTCCTGTGTCTCATTGTGAGCTTCATAAATTGGTCTACGTCTGTTGTGTGTGAGAACCAAGAAATGATACACCAGTGGTGGATTGAAAAAGCCACACATTGACAAGAAACAGGTTGATAGGCTAAAAACGGCGCGAGAAGAAAAGAGAAGAAAAAATATCGATCGTGCCACCAAATAGAATAAAACTAAAGTAAGGAATCTGTTTTGAAAATGTAAAAAAAAATTTATAGTGAAGTAAAGATACCAGAAAAATAAATTTAAATACATTAAGGAAGTATTTGTACTTCATTACTTCCCATTTCTGCTCACCAGCATTTCATTTTTATTCATTCCTCTCACTAAAATGATAAAAAAAATAAAAACAGGTTGTGGTGTTTTTTAAATGGAAACCTAAGAATGGAAACTTGACTCTCAAGACCCTCCTGTGTGCAAAACCGTAAATGAGTGCATGAATGTAAACCTTGCAGAGCTGCTGTTAGAGAAAATCCATTCAAATCAACATCTTCTGAGCAAAAAATATTTTCTGCTGTCATCTCTTTAGGAATGTTGTCCTAACAGTAAGTCTGAATTAGTCTCTTAGCTTGCTTTGCCCATCTAAAACAGTCAATTACTCTTATTTGAGAATGGTTTACACATGAACAGTATAAAGATCTTAAAGTTATAAGGAACAAACATATAAAAAACGAAATGTATAAACACTTTTATACAACTTTATCACCTCTTTATTTCTGTAAAGCTGCTTTGAGACAAGGTTCATTGTTAAAAGTGCTCAACAGCTAAAACTATATCAAATTGAATTGAATTGAATTGAATTGAATTGAATTGAATTGAATTATAGAATGCTGTCAGTCACAAGTTCAATTCATTATATTTGTAAAGCATTTTATGTATAACATGTATTTTACAATGAATATTTATCTCAAAGCAGCATTACACAGATAAAGTAGTGATATGGTTGTATAAAAGAATGTGTATGTTTATTGCCCATAGGTTTAAGTACAAGTATTAAGTGAAAAACTGCATGTACCACAAATTCAAAAATCAAAATCAGACAGAAATAATTCTAAGTCAGGTTCTATTGCATGACCTAGAATAAGCTAAATATCTTAGATGCACTGTTGATATCTAGACATAAGCCAAAAAACAGTGAGAAACAGTAAAAAAAAGTAAAAAGTCCCAGACTGGAATTTTATCCCAAATAAAGAACCAGTACCACTGTCTATGTAGTTCCAACATTTTTTTTGTTAAGTGAAAATTGAAAATGTCTCAAGCCACCATTAGTCATAAGAGATGTTACTAAACACACTACTACCCTGAGAAAGTTTACAATAAAAGGCAGAGGGAGGGGGAAAAATGCGGTAGAGATGTTGGACAAATTAGTTGGTTGGATCAAAATTTGCGAGGAGCGAGAGCAGTCAAAACAAAGCTCCGGCGATTTCATGTCAGAATTCTTTACTTTTTCATCTGGAGATGTTACAGGACCGCTCGAACCGAGAAAGCAACCGAAGTTTAAGAAGAAGGAGCACAGCGTATAATCATGGTGCGCTCGCTCCGGAATATCAAAGCGAAGTAAAAAAAACGCTGTCAAATGTCGAGTGTAATTTATTTCAAAATGAACACAAAATTGTTCTCTCTTTTTTTTTTTTTTTTTTTTTCAAACTAGGTTACCAAATAAACTTCTGAAACAAGAGGGGAAAAAATGTGAGGAAAGGTGGGGAAAAAAAATATCTGAAGCTCAATTATGAATAATTACAGCTTTTCATTTTCAACACGATGAAATAATTTGATTGGTTTTCAGACGGGCCTGGCTAAGCTCAAAAGAGACAGGCCCCGTCTGTAGGCAGTTAGCTAGCGCAGCACGGGACAACATGGTGGATCTCTCTCGGTGGGGAAACGCAACCCGTCAGCCATAAATCACAGTACCGGTGCACCAGGAGGCACGGCGAGGCGGCGAGGAGAACATCGGCTTAGTGTGACCCACATTAGGGAGAGAAAGTAAATAAAGCACCGTTAGCAGCAACACAAGGAGGCGAAGCAAATATGGGAATATGGATCGACATCAATAGTGTTTAAATCTCAGCATGTAACCGGACAATAAAAATGACCTAAAAAAATACACTATTTGAATTTTTTACTTTTTTTGTGGCTGAGCAACATTCAGTATATAAACAAAAAAACTGACTTTTTTAGGTTCTTTTTAATCTGTTAGCAAAAGTTTGGAAGCATACACTTGTATAGGACATCTCTGGATGAAGGGAAAAACCCTTCACTTGAACTAGGAGAGCCAAACCTGTTCCAGCATTACAATAACCCCGTGCACAAAGCAAACTCCATGAAGATCTGCTTAACATGTATTCGAAGATGTAGAAGATCTCCTGCTTTGGAGCTCTGACCCTATTGAACAGGCCTCAATCAAATCAAATAACGATTTTACTGTCACATACACATTCATACAGAGTACGACATGCAGTAAAATGCTTATTACAACTGTCCAACATATAAAATGAAATAAATATATATATATATATATATATATATATATATATATATATATATATATATATATATATATATATATATATATATTTTTTTTTTATGTATAATGTATATATTTTATATATAAATATAAAATAATTATAAAATTAAAAATATATATTTTTATTTTAATTATTTAATTTAATTATAAAATTAAATCAATGAATATATGAAGTATAAAAAGTATAAAAGTATAATAGTAGTACAAAGTAGAACTATAAAGTATAAAATAGGGATAATAAATATATATATATATATATATATATATATATATATATATATATATATATATATATATATATATATATATAAAATTATACTAATTGTATTCATTTGACTGTAAAACTATAAATAGATAAATATAAAAGAGGCTAAATTAAAACCACACACATTTATATATTAAAAAATTTATTTATTAGAAAAAAAAAATTTTAATCACTAAAAATTTGTTTACTGAAGTCTCAAATCAAGCACCAAAATCCGCCATGAGGCGCACATCTGCCAATTAAAACCGTCCGTGTGTAAACATAGCAAAAGTTTCGTGTCACTCTCAGAGGAATCAGTCGTGGCCCAAAGTCACCTAGAGTCTTAACATTCTTTAAAGTGGAAAAATCAAACTGATAATTACACACTTAAGAGCACTGGCCTTTGACGAATACAGAAAAGACCTGCTAATGAGCAGTTCAGGATGACACAGGAAGCTTGCGCTGCCTGAACAACCTCGATAACTCAGCGTGGGATTGTGGGACTCAATCAATTCAGCAGCTTTGAAATATTGCACATGGATAGAATGGGTAGAACATTACAACTCTACTGATATAAAGTAGAGACACTTGGTAAAATATTACTCCCGTAAAAGTAAAAGTGTCCCTTTAAACTTTCACTTGAGTAAAAGTACAAAAGATTTTGCATTCAAATGTACTTAAGTATTCAAAGTACTATGAATTATTATTGCTGTTTCTATTATCATCGTTGCTTAATCAACTCAGTTTATGTAAAAAGACTCTAATGTGACTCTCAGCACACTGATCTATTAATAGAATGATATTAATGAGTCAAACACTGATTATATCTATTACATATATCATGAGCCCAAAACTAGACAGTATTCAGACAATATAAAGCTGAATTCAGCAAACCAGCCGAAACACTGCGGGCAAAGCCTCGATTACACACATGATTTATTTGGTATATTTTAGAGAAATGTGAAGCATAACGAATACCCGTGTACTCAATTCAGTTTCGAACCAGGTGCCAAAAAAGTTCTTCATCTTCAGATCATCATCTTTAGAACAACACACTGAACAACCTCAGCAACATCTCACCGGATGTAAATGTAACACTTTAGCGAAGTTGAACCCCTCTTTTCTACAGTTTCCGTTTCAAAGTATTGGCTTTCAGAGTTGTCCTGCCTTTTTTTAAACACCTAGCAGCTCGCTTCATCTACAGGCTTTTACACTTAGGCTCCATTAATCAGAGCATTACAGTCTTTCTCCTATACTTTATTTGCTTTTAAAACATATATGTCCAACCAATAGAAGCGTTGTGATGGCTGGCTTGTGCATTTGCTGCACAATCATTTACTGTCACACTACGGGACAAAACCGGCGCTGCACAACAGGGAGAAATTAAAGGGCAGGCACCCCTCTCACACTGGCAATCATAACAAAAGGCCCTGAACGGCACGCCGAGCCCGGCAGCCCGAGCATCTGTCTGTCTCACGGCCGGCAAATGTAGACGTTACAACTAAACTACAGTTCCAATTCACCTGCCTGTTTGATGCCCTGCTCTCACACATGACAACACATTGATTTTACTTCTGCCGCCGAGCCGACGTGCGCGTGAAGAAATCCATTAGGCCGACACTTCTTGTTTCCATTGACTGACAGGGTGACAGGCCCATGCTTTCCACCCTCGTACGTTTGACAGACAGCTTGGCACTTAAACAAGCCGGCAAGTTGCTATAATAGTTTAAAACACTTTCAATTACCCGAGTCAAACAAATTCAGCCGGCTGGGTTCTTAGGTGCATCTCTGCTGGCTCAGGCCGCTCAGAGTCAGCCTTTCCCACGAAGAAAAAGCTCTTCCTGTTATGTACCTACGGTCCTTCAGAGACATAAAGCTGGGCTGCGAGTGCATACATAAAATATTCACGATTTAAATATGCATTTCAAACTTTTTTTTTCTTTCACTACATTTACATAACCTTTTTGCCACCATTTTAATTCCTTTCTATTTCTATTTCAACTCTGACCCCTTCTTTCTCAACTGCGCTTTATTTAGAGATATTTTATTATTCTGGGTCAAGATCTGGATCCCTGGTCTGAATCTGAAATAATTGTTGTTTTGTCATTGTTTTTAGTGCATGTAAAAACATTTCTTGAGAGAAACATTACTTTTGATCCATAGTGATTAAAGTGGCAAAGAAAAACTTCCTGAGACGTCATGAGGCTGGAAAATGAACACGGGACAGTGTTTATGATTGCAGCAGCAGTTCCTACTCTATTTACAGGATCCAGGTGATATCATACATCAAGGCAAGTTCAGATTGTCGGTATAAACCCGGTATAAGGGTGGCAAAATGAAAAACAACACTAGGTACGCTATGTGGGTCAAAAGTTTGTGGTCACCCGAGTATAAGATTGTGCACTTTTCAACAACCATTTCATATTTAGTCTCCATTTGCTGCTTCAATAACAATAGGTTAAGTCATTAGATTTTGGATCTGAAGGTCATGAATTCAAATCCCAGCCAGACCAAATGTCATAAATGTAAAAATTCCACTAGATTTTTTATTTTTATTTTTTTAGATTTTATGAAGATTCTTTCAAACACAAGGGGGTTAGTAAAGTCTGGTACTGATGTAGGTGAGAAGGTGAGGAGGCCTGGGGTCAGTGTTCACTCATCCCAAATGGGTTTGGAGCTCTATAGCAAGAGATCTCCAACCCATGAAACTAGCTTTGAGCACAGGGATATTCTCATGCTGGAACAGGTTTGGGTCTCCTAGTTCAATACAAATTCTTTAGTAATAGTTTGGGAAAGTACCAGATATGGCTGGATAAAGTCTGTTGTCCTAAGTATTTTGTTCATTTAGCGTATTTTATTGCCCACAGTGTAATTTTTTTAGCCAAAAAAGCAGAACCCATAGACAGGGGATGTTCATGTCCATGTGTACATCTATGTCATGGATGTTCTAACATCATATGCATGTAAATATCAGCACACTGAGCCCAAAAAATCAGGTCAGAGACGTGAACATCTCCTTACCGTCCACACTATGACCGTGACACGTCGCACAGTTGATAAATATATAATCCTATGGACAAGACTCCAACCCCCGCAACCCCAACGTATTTTTTTTCTTGATTTCTGTCATTTCCAAACTAAACAAAATTGTTGAGTGTGCTTAATGGCCAAGGTCATTTCCCTGTAGAAATCACGTGGCTTGTTTTAAGCATGGTTGCTGGGCTTTTGCTGTGTATTTTTATCACAGGGGATTTTGGCAAAAAGAAAAAAAAAAAAAGCTCATCCTTGTCATTATCATTTCGCCAACAGCTAGCATACTAATAAAAACCTCGGGAAGGAATAAATTAAGAGAAGTACTTGATTAAGAGTGCGCCTGCGTCTGACAGGGTTTATATTTGGAAAGGAGAAAATTCTCTCCAGGAACAGTTTCATTGACCTTTTTTTGCTTTTTTAATTCTTTTCATGTAAAGAATAATAGTTTTTATAGAAATTTTACAGATTAGAATAATACTGCATTGATCATTATCAGAATTGAACAAGGAAAATATTATATTTGAAGTGATTACTGTTTGGTTTTACTGCAAAAAAAAAAAAATTCTATAAAAAAATATATATCTTTTATAGAGACACATAAACATCCAGCACATGGACACTGAAGCAGTAAAAGTAAAACTCCAAATGTTCACAGAGTGACTTGCAAAATCTCTTGGCATCGCAATTCCTTCATTTAAAAAAAAAAAAAAAAAATGGAGAGAAAGAGAGGGAAAAAGAATGAGTGATGGCCCAGAGGAAATGGTGCGAGGAATATCATAGTGTGGTATGGGCCCTGATGGCCTCTGTAAATGATATGGGCTGCTCAGCGGTGGATGCTCTCTTCTCTCTTCTGCCATCCCTGATGTAATGACCCGTCCATGCTAATGCCTCCTCAGGGCACTCCAATCCACTCCACCCCCACCTGCCCCACCGCTGCCACCGCCACCTCCGGAAACCGCTGTATACACTCCATTACCTTAAACAGGTAGAACACACAGTCTGCACCCGATACTCTCACACACCCGCGTCTGCATGTCTGGGTTATACAACATTTACCTCCTTACATTAATCCAATATTAGCGCACAAATATTTGCTGACGTGTCGCTTTGTAGACTTTCTGGAGTTTTCTAGGAATGTAAGAATATATTTATTTATAGGTGGATTTCATTCCAGATGGATTCCGTACAGATTCAGGTTTACGTCACTGCGTTCACATTTATTTTTTTATTTTTGTTCGCTTGGTTGTTTAATTGATTCAAATGAACTTTAACAAAATAATTTTTTTTTACTTTTGATCCGAAATAAAATTCTTCGTCATTTTCATTTGCATAATTCTTTCAAATGTTACACTGCGTTGTTTTTGTTTTGTTCAGTCGTTTCGTTGTTTTGGATCGTCTCACTATGCACAAGAATTAACTTTTTTTTTGCTTTAGGTTTCTTTCTATTCTTTCCATTTCTTTTCTTTCCTTTCCTGTTGTTTTTCTGTTACCTGACAATACTTTTGATTAAAAGTGTTTGGTTTTGGTTTGTGTGCTCATGTTTTTTGGCAGATTTTCTTTATTGTTTGTTTCGTTTCTTCTCTTTCCTTTACGTGTTGGAAGAATTTCACCCTTAACGCATAATATTCATCTTTGTGCTAGAAAGTGAACTGAAAGTCACATTGTACAGAGTGCCATAAGAGGTGTTTAAATAGAAATAAAACGTGTGTGAAAGTGTTAGATAAACACATTCCTCTTGAAACTTTTAATCCTGTTCCACCCACTGCGTCTCAAAGAGCTGCTACTTATCGCATATGTGTGTGTGTGTGTGTGTGTGTGTGTGTGTGTGGGCAGGCGAGCGAGCGAACGAGGCTCTGCATGTGCATTTATTTTTGTTGTTCTTTTTCTCATTGCTGTTTGCATGCCATTCTATCAGGTCTCACCATGAGCACCGAGGGCCTTCATCAATAATAATCAGCTCAGTTCCCCAGGAACATTACACACCAATTATCAAGACGCTGAAGTCACACACTCCTTCGTCCTTGATGTTTCACCACCGAGAAGAGCGATGAATAGATGATGGGTGGGGAGAACAAACACCAAGACCACAGGTCACAAAAGAAAAAAAAAAAACACGAGCAGAAATATCTTCCAGAGTCCCACAGCTGGCTGAGGTGCTGCTTCCAGAGAGGAACGCTGAGGCAGAACACTACCCAGACGTCTAATCATCCAATTACATTAGTGTTCATTCCCTTTGAAATTCTTTCTCTTTTTTTTTGGGCAGGAAGTGTAATGACATTTAATAATGGAGAAACTGAATGGATACTGGCACATACACACACGGACACATACGGACACACACGGACACACACACCGTGCGGGTGGGGTGAGTTAGGGTGATGTCACAGTTTAGAAAAAAATATTTTCCATAAAACACTTTATATTATACAAAAATACTTTTATATTTATATTATACTATAATACTTTTATTATTTTAACAATAATTATATAATTACAAATAAAATTGGTATATTATATTAATATAATAATAATAAAATAATAATTAACAATAATCATTAGAAGAAAAAGAGCAAGATGATGATGATGATGATTGTTTCGCTTCTATTATTATTAATAATTTATTTTTTATTAATACTAATACTACTAATAATAATAATATTAAAAAGAAATAATGTCCAAAATAGATACAATAAATGAGTAAATAAATAAATAAATAAATAAATTTGAAGAAGAAGAATGATGAGGATGTTTTTTTTTTTTTTTCTTATTGGACCTGTTCTTCTTCTTCTTCTATAATATTAATAATAATAATAATAATTATTATTATTATTATTATTAGCAATCATTTCCGATGATGGTGTAAAAAAAGAAAAGAAAAGTGTATGTAGGTTAACGACTCTAAGGAGTAGCGGATGATCAGCACAGCATCCCTGACTGAAATCAGTGGATTGATTTCACTCTGGAATGATGATTTTCTTCGTGTATCTGATGCTGAAAACAGAAGGAAAAAAAACAAAGAAAAGTTTTTAACAAGAACTGGCCGCTGCATTGATAATCAGAGGGCTGATGCCGAGATGCTCCTCGTGCACAAGGTTACACCATTACTGAGTGTGTGTGTGAGTGTGTGTGTCAAAGCGAGCGTCCGGGCCGAGCACAGTGACAGACAGTGTCTCTCATTCCCTGTGCGCTCAATAGCCACAGGCGCCACGCGGTGTAAAGCGACTCTCTCGCTACGAGGCCTCGTGAGTCCCGTTCTGCAAAGGCCATTGATTTTCCTGATGAGGATCTGCTTTGCGTTTAACCCGACCATGTCACCTTGGTTTAGAGCACTGCCCCGCGCCGCTCAGGCCATCGATCCCTCCTTTCTCCGAGCCCGAGACGTTGCTTTTCGCTAACTGGCATTTTGTTCGCTCGGACTGCTGGCTGGAACGAGGTGTGAGTCTGAGACCGAGCTGAAATTTGATAGCTGGTGCACTGAAGTGTACAAATTTGCACATGCCATGCTTTCAGCCATGACAGTTTATCAAAAAAAAAATAAATAAATCAAATTATAAGACAATTATCAGTTCTTTTCTATTGGAGACCACTCTGTGTGTTCCACATTAACATATTATAGATCCATGAAGTTCCTGATCAACTCAAGAACTTTGAGAATGAATATCAGTCTACTACAATGGTTTAGGACCACAGTTTGCATGAACAGTTCTGCATTTAAGCACCTAAACAATGATGGAACTGTAATAAAATGAAATTCGGTGATGTGCATGAGGTCCTCTTTCGAGTCTGGTCCCTCTTAAGGTTTTCTTTTATCTCAGGGAGTTTTTCCTCAACACTGGATCACTCATTAGGGATTAAAATTTAAGAAAAAAAACCTGTAGGCACTAAACGTATACATTATTTTATACCACTTAATAACCTCTTTATAACTGTAAAGCTGCTTCAAGCTCGCATCATAAGGGTGCGCTAACTTTTCTTTCTAGCCTTATTTCTAATTTGAATTTGTTTTGACTCTGCCAGAGTGTGGCACATTAACAACCCAAAAATCTGATTAACCAGTTTGACATTTATTCATCAGTGAATCATCAGCTTTACTGTATTACCGGATCACGAGCGAGGATCGGGGAACTAAATTAAATCTTTTTCACGCACTCGAGCGGGATGTTATTTATCCAGCCAGTAAACTGCACTTCTCTTGGAACTGAGCTGTCATCCTGACATTTCGTTCTTGTCCACATTCAGACTCAGAGTCAGATTCTGGGATTGTGGAGTGGAGTTGGAAAAATTGCCCCCTCTGCTGTGTGCTAGACGTACTGTAACCCAGGCATTAATAAAACATCACACAAAATAAATAAATAAAAACAAAAAAAAAAAAAAAAACATACTGGTTTCTTTGACTCCACGGCTCCACATCTTTCAAAACCAAACCATGCAGAGACTCTCGTTTCCGAGTTTCGTTTTTTACGGGGAAAATAATTACACCAAGGTCAGGCGTGTACCACAGAGTCACTTCATCACTTTTTTCGACAAGATCAAATTATAAATTCCTTCCTCCAGATCGACCCTTCTTTCGAGCTTAAGATGGACAAGAAAGCATAATTACACCTTAATTATTCGTATCACTCCGAGGCATTTTTTTCGAGGTTGGTTTATGTGTGTGTGTGTGAACAAACCCGGTTCTACCTCGACGATGTGCTCAGACTTAATAATGAATTAAAAAACGAATTGTGTTCGTAAACCTGAGATGAGATTGCATCAGGAAGCTGACAATATGAAAAAAAGGTTAATCACACACCATCTCTTAGTCTACCTCTGCCATTCTTTACACCGCCAGCCATACAGTCTTAAATACTACCCTATGCAAATGGCACGCATCCGATTTGCATATTTAAGTATTTAACTCTGCATATTTATTGAATTTAGAAGCCTGGCTGATCATTGATTTATCCGCCGCTGGCAATCATATTTCCATATTTGTACGGTTTTAATGACGGCGATAATTCAAGGATACGCTGCGTGTAGTTTTTGAACGATATGTTTAATTACGTCCTCAAAGCCGTCAAGGTGACGGATCACGAAGGAGGAGGAACGACGGCGTCCGATTAGAAGGTTTGAACAGAGCAAAAGAAAAAAGAATAGAAAAGTCAACAGAGCACACGAAGCTCGGTAAAATATATGATCGAAAATGATGCCACGTTGAGGAAAAGTGAGAGGGAAAGGATGAGAAAGCAAATAAAAGAAAGCTAGAGAGAAAAAAGCGAGAGAGAGAATGCTAGCAAGGCCGGTAACCTTTGCACATAAACATGTGATTAAATCTGACACTCCTTCACGACAAATTCAATCACAGTTTGAGAGGGATGCTGCTCAAGATGCACAACCCGGCTCTCTCGGCTCTAACAGGCAAACTTTCGCTGCCACATTGCTTTATCCGGGGTGTCACTATTCATGGGTTCCCCGACGGGAGGAGAGGTTAAAATACACACACACACACACACACACACACACACACACACACACACACACACACAAAGAAATCGGAATTGTGTAGATACCAAAAACCAAAATGTATAAAGCTTCAATAATTGTTACTGCACACAGATCAAACACAATCCTTTACACACACACACACACACACACACAGACACTTTTTTTTTTTTAAGAAGCAGAAAAATTTGTAAGAACCTACACTTTCCTTTTTAATTTAAAGTAAAAATAAAAATTACTAACATCATGCCATATATATATATATATATATATATATATATATATATATATATATATATATATACATATAAATCAGCAATTGTTTTCCTTTATTTAAATAAAAATCAATTAGTTAATTTCTTTATTTTTCTTAATTCATTTTTATATATCAATGTTTTGATAAGGAATACCCCCCCCCAAACCCCCCTTCTCGACAGCCCCTGATAGACGGCGTAATAGAAACGCGATTAGATGCATGCAAATCTGTGAAAAACGTTTGCATTATTCATTGCGTCTCCACCAAAAATTGTCATCTTATTGGCTCTCATTAGGCTGATTAATTTTAATAAAGCGCTGCAGTGGGTGGGGCATACCTTTCATACTGGACAGGTTGCAAAAAAAATTAAAAAGGTGTTATTTAGATATTTATTGATTTTGCTTGTATGAAATTGATAGTATCGTATTATAGTAAGATCAGGAATCCAGAAGATTTCTAAAAGCTAAAAACGGAATTAACCTATAATTATTCATCTATAATTATTAACCTAAAATTTTTAACCTAAAATTAACCTATAGATAGATAGATAGATAGATAGATAGATAGATAGATAGATAGATAGATAGATAGATAGATAGATAGATAGATAGATAGATAGATAGATAGATAGATAGATAGATAGATGTGTAAAGGAGCAGTGTTTCCATGCCTCCTGCATCAGACAGGTTATCAGTGCTAACATTTACTTGCTCCTATTCATCCCTGATACACCCTGATTTGAATAGGCCCTTGTGTGCTTCTTATCAGATCTGGCTGGAGAGAGAGAAGAGAGTGTGTGTGTGTGTGTGTGTGTGTGTGTGTGTGTGTGTGTGTGTGTGTGTGTGTGTGTGTTGACACAACTACGTTAGTGCTTTCTCATGCTACACAGTGAGTGTATTAACATTTCCTATCAAACATTTTGGACTAATTTAAAGGAGGAAAAAAAAAAAAATATATATATATATATATATAAATGATTATATTTTGCAGTAATTTATTAAAGCAAAGTAAATTAACTGTGGATTCAATTCTATAATTTTATAATAGAAAATGATCAGTATAGAAAAAAGAGTTTAAGAATGTACAGATTTGATTTTAAAACATTATAAAATGCTAAAGCTATAAAATGAAACAAATAATAAGCTAAACTGTGCATAATATAAAATGTAATGAGTTACATATTTGTATAGCAAGTAAGAATAAATACACACACATATATATATATATATTTTTTCATATTTGTATATATTGTAAATATAAGTAAATAAAAAAGTATAAGTAAATAAGTAATAAGTATATATATATATATATATATATTAGTGTTCAATATTTACTATATATATAAAATAAAAATTCAACAAGGCCAAAGCTGTAACACATTCCAGAGAGCGAAGGTGGGGTGTGTGTGTGTGTGTGTGTGTGTGTGTGTGTGTGGGTGGGTGGGGGGTGTTACCATGAAGCAGGAGGCTCTAACAAAGAATTACAGCTTTCTGCATGAATGTTCATTATAGTATTAGAATATTACACTCTTTCTCTTCTCCACATTACTTAATGCCTGCTGCGTCCCAGCTTTCTGACCAGGCTTCACACATCTATTCTCGTGTGACCTCTTTAGTTCGAATCAGCGATGCAGAATTTTCAGGCGCTACATCCGTGGATTTATATCTAATCAAATTAATATATGAATACAGACTCACCGTTCAGGAAAAAAAGAGACAGAAACAAAGGCAGAGAGAGAGAGAGAGAGAGAGAGAGAGAGAGAGAGAGAGAGAGAGAAGAGACCGCACCTACTCCCTCATTATTATCAGCGCTTGTTAATTTCAGAAGTCTTGCTCTCTAAGTGCAGGTCCTCTCTTCATTAACGAGAAGCTGTAGGATAGTTCACACTACATGGGCTTTCGTCCTTGCAGTAATTGCCCTCTCGGCACACTCTCTCTCTCTCTCTTTCTATCCCTCTCTCGACCAAGGAAGTCTCCAGAGAGCTGGTCCCTGGTCTATTGGGCCTTCACCACAGCCTCTCCTAACCCAGGTAGATCAACAGCATGCAAGATTTAAACACTGAACTAATCGCTTTTTCTCCACAGTGACCTTTATACAATTAACCACAACTGACTACGTACATCCAATCTGTGTTAATTAGCAGCTTTTTTTTACCCCATCAGGTGGACTCCCCTTTTTTAAATCCTACATTACAGATTGTCGGTTTTACACACACTGAAAGAAACTGTTCCACAAATTCAAAATCCACAGAAAACATCAAAAAAGCAAGCTGACGCCATCTACTGACTGAAAACCACCACACACATCTTCCTTCCTCTTATTCCACTCAACCCCCAACCTCTCTAAGGGAAGGTTGCCTTAATTGGGAAATAATTGCATTTTTTTTTTTTTTTTTAAAAGGCCATTTTCATCTCATTTCCTTATCATTTATTTCAGCTTCCCTTTCTAGCATGACACAAAGAGAGTCGAGGGGGTGAAGGACTTCAATTAGATGATATTCTTGAAAGATGTTATTCGTCTTCATGGTTTGTGCAAAGAACTTAAATTCATGTAAATAACGAATCTCAATTAGGATCCCGTAAAAAAAAAAGAACGAGAGACAGGCCTTAGCCAATTATCTTAGGCTGCTGAGTCTCTTGGGTTGCTGTAGCGGTGAGCTGAAGTCTGGTCCCTCGCCTTTTGAACGCACAATAAGCAGAAAGCCCTCAAGTCATTACCAGGATGCTCTCAGTTTTTTCCTCCCGAGTTGTCCACGCAAAAAAACGCCGCACTAAACGTGCAGGCAAGTGTTCGGAAATAACTGCTCTGGGAAACGCCCCAATTAAAACTGCATGGGTTTCTTACAGCTAGCGCTCATAATGTAGTTGTGCTTTTTGACCCTATAACAGGATCACTCAAATAATTAAATCTATGGTTAAGAATCTGTGTGTTTATGTGTGTGTGGGGGGGGGTCTGTGTGAAATGACAAACATTTTCAAACTCAGCGTGGAAAATAGGGCAAAAAATGTATGGCTGAGACCACACACACACACACACATATATATATATATATATATATATATATATATATATATATATATATATATATATATATATATATATATATTTGTATTATATTTAGTTTTCCCCATATGTTGTACAAATATGTCACTCATTTAAATATTTCCATTATTATTAATACAATTATATATAATTATATTCCAGTATCCAATTATAATTATAAGTATATAAGTAATTATAAATATAAGTATATTCCCACATGCCATACATACATAGAAAAATATAATGTGTCCTCAAAAGAGAGAGAAAAAAAAAATGTTATTAAAAAAATATATATAAATGTTTTTTTGTTTTTTTATAAATTCTAAAAAAAAAAATATTTTCATTTTATTAAAGAAAATTTAAATATTCAGCACAACAGAAAATTTATATCAAATCAGCTGCTCCTAGAATTTTTACTTGCTATTTTATTAGATAGATTCTATTGTCCTTAAGGCTCAATAATGTACCGTAAATCATTTCAAAAGGTGCCCTATATCTTTGTGTCCAGGTATAACACTATTCCCGTGTGGGCAACAAGGAAAAGTTCAGTTTGATACCTTTATATCTGAGAGTGTAGCTCTAAAGCTGAAGAAGATCCCCTATTTACAGAGCGTACGCTGTAGATCAGCGTATGCATTAACCTTCCTCTTCTTCACAGTGCCGCGGAGAAGCGTGGAAGTGCAGAAGGCGCGTACGTGTGAAATTGCGGTCCACAGACGTGGTGTCTACCTGACCCAGTGGGTGTTACAGAGAAGAAGAGGACATCAATAAGCTGCTATTAGAGAGAGCAATCACACAGGATCGCGATCTTCTCCAGACTCCTCAGCCTTTGTGCGTGCATGTGTGCATTTTCCTCGTTTCAATTATCTATGAAAGAGAAAAACTCTAGGAATTCGAAAAGAAAGCTGATCTGTATTCCTATCTCTCGGTATTTTCACGGCGCACAAAGCCGAGTGACACTTTCTTTGTTGCTGCCACTTTTAACAGGAAAGATTTCCAGCTGTGAGGATTCGTACCTGGAACACTTCAGCTGCTTTTCACTCTTGAACATGACCTAGCACAGTCAGTAGGGAACGAAATCGCACGTTTTCTGGTGTTTAGATTTTTTTCCGTGAGCCATTTGATAAAAAAAACTCATCATATGAAATATTTTCTTCGAAAATCCTATGTTCTTTCACAATGTACCGCAATATTACGATCCTCCCTTTTCCAATATGAAAACGAGTGCAAGAAAACTTTCCGTGTCCCATATTACCGAAACTCACCTCACATGTATAAAACCCAGACATTATTGATTGCCATTAAGACAGAATGTAGACCTCAGCAGACACTGTGCGCTGGGAGCCCACGCCTGCGATTCATCTCTGCACGACGCTCAATGAGAACATCCCGATGTGGTCAGAGTGCTGAATGGAAATCACCCAGGCGCGCTTTGTTATTTTTTTTTCAGCGTTTATTTGCTCAGGAGCCAGCGGGACCCTAGTGCGTGGCAGCAGGTGTGCTCCTAATTGTGGCCTTTTGTGATTAGTTAACTGCAGAGGCTAAAATAGTGAGAAGAATTAATAAACACTTTACTTGCACGCCCCACTCACGAGCTCAAGACGACTCAAAACTGCACACCTTACACAGGAGAGACCGAGATCTCCGTCCGACAGGAGCTCGTTTACACGTTCGTTTACTTGTGAAATAACCTACAATTGGGAATCTATCACGAGCTCAGTCAGAACCACAGGAGGAATTTCCATATACTTCCTGGATTAACAGTTATAATGCCTTATGGAGCACACACAGCAGCTTATAATATGGACTTAACTAATGTATAAATACACTACACAGCATTATACAGCATTAGTGTAAGACTTCATCGTCTTATATTGCATTTTTAACATGGATTAGTCTTTGAAGCTTAGATAGAAGTGTCACTTTTCTTCATAGAGTAATTCAAATGCTTTACTATATATATATATATATGCATGCTTTATATGTTTTATTATTTTATATGTGATTATTGGCATATTTAACATACATGATTATAATATAATAACTTATAAGCTGTATATGTGAGTTGTGGGTAGAGAAATATGCTTTGAACATATAAAAAAAATGTATAAAAGTATATAATAAGTTATAACCAATTCCTTAGAATTGTATAGGTAATAAATGATTCATAATTACATAATTAGTACTCTATTTTTAATAAGTGGTAATAAAAATGTGTTGCTACTGTAATTAGCATGTAATAATAATGTGAAAAGATAGAATATATATTATTCTTATAATACGCATTATAAATGTTTTATATGTGTACAACTTTAAAGGATTAAAAAATGCATATCCAGTGTTAAATCTGAAGTAATTTAGATTGTAAAATGATCCTTTTTGTATTTCAGTGGTGTAATGTTGATATTTAGCGCATCATGACGAAATTAAATATATTGCGTATGGAGAATCGGGGTCACATGGGACACATTTCTTGGTTTTGAAATATTATTTCTATATGACCTGAGTGGAAATCTCATTAAGGAGCAAAATTATGTGTATCAGCTATATTAGTTTTAGCACAACAGCATGCACATGCACTAAACTCACCGTGTGTGCATATAAATATATAACGTAGAAAAGCGTAATAACATTCACTTTTATTAGTAGAGCACTTTTCCTACACCCAAGGACACTTGGAGAAAGAAAACAGCGTGACATCAGCGAGCACAACTCCAATCCAAAGCAAGTGAAGTGATCATTAGAGCATAAACCCCCTTCCCAGATTAATCTTATTGCTAAATGAGGATGTATCTCCATCTCTGGCTAAGCAGGATTTTCTTGCAAGCTTTATATAGCCCTTCATCTACCTTCCCTTTGCTCTCTCTCCAACTCTCTCGTACTGCCATAAACACGCGTTCCTTTTTCACCTCGCTTAATCCCCATTTCCTGTCCATTTTTCAGTTTCTCTACCTCTCTCTTCCATTTGCCATTTTTTCTTCTAGTTTATCCGCTTCTCTCTTTCATTCTCTTCCCTCTCTTTCTATCTTTCCATCTTTCTCACACTCTCTCTTCCCTCAGCAGCTTGAATTGAATGCACAAATTACATCCCTCCACCTTTCACTCCCACTAAATCTTTCCTTTTTTTCCACTTTGCTGAGCCTGAATATTTTATTCCTCCCATCAAATATGCATCCCATTAATTAAGTTAAATTACTCTTGACTGCCAAATATCCTCTGCCGATGACTGTCAACACAAAATGCATGGCTTTGAACTTCTAATGACATGGCCTCACTCGCAGCTGAGTTACAGCCTTCAGAAAAGCGTCCATGGGCAAACGATCAGCCCCCTTACTCTCTGCCAAGCTGCAAATTAAGTGCCGGTTTCTTTTTCCTCTGGCTTTTTTAACAAGCTCACAATGGATGACATGCAATGCTCTTGACAAGCAAGAACTTCCATTTTAATTATATACCTTTTCCTCATCTTTTAATTGCTGTTGTTAATCAGTCATTAACTTCTGCCGCCCCCCTCCCGCAGCACGGATCCTAAATCAACCCGCAGCACATCTCAGCTCCATAAATTCCATCGCTCCAGTGCTCGTGTGCGCTCTAACGTGTAATTTCATTTATTTTTAAAACTGTCATTTTTCCAAACAGAGGTATTTGTTATTTGTTCTAAGGGGGGGTTGACAGTAAGGGGATTTTAATCATAACTTGCATTAAATTATCCGTCTCCGGATCTGTCAGGGGGATAAATTCAAGACGACACTAAGACGCTGCTATTGAGTAATTGTGTTCTGCGCAACACTAATATTACCGCTGACTGATTCCAAACAATGGTGATTGAGCTATAGGGCTATTTGCTTTTCACCCTCCCTGGATAATTCCAACCTGTCCTAGAAGCCAAAGGATCTCCATACAAGTACAGATACAGCACTGACAATGGGCCTATTTGTCTCTCCTCCTCCCGAAAGGAAACAGATGTTCTGGAGAAGCTGACTAGGAGCAACATGAGCCAAAGCACTGCTTTGAACAAGCCCAGGGCTTAGTGGGAGGGCTGCACTGATATGATATGACAGACAGGGATGGGGCTTGTTGACAAGAAAAAGAAAAGGTCTCAGCCCGCACTGTCTTCATGATGGTTCTTTTTACAGCCTCGGAATAACCTAATACTCCACGAGAAGCACCACGAGAAGAATGAGTCCAAACAGAAATCTTCAGTTTCACCCACATTATTGGGTTAAATCAGGATAAATATAGAGCTGCGGCCACAAATATTTATAAAGCTTTTTGTTTTCTAAACAACAGCAATGGAGCATCACCAGTTGGGCTGTGGTGACATTTGTTTCCGACTGATATTATAAATATGTAAATCTATATATAAAGTAGCTCAATACATTACAAGCAAAGTTTTATTTTTTTTATATATATATATATATATATATTCACAGCACCGAGCTTTTTTATTTCTTTTACTGCACTTTACCTTAAAATACAGTACAATCATTCATTAATTCTTTTTGCATTCATGCAATTAAACGTGATTTGGACCACTTTTAACAATGGACGCTTTTCCAAAGCAGTACAAGAATAGATTTTAAATATAAATTTTAGCGTCATAATTAAGACCCTATAAATCTATCCTGATTTAACAAAAAAGAGGCCATACATTTAAGCAATTTGGTAGACGACCTTATCCAGAGTGAGTTACACTTACATCATTCATACAACTAAGCAGCTATGAGGTTAATGCCCTTGTTTAGGGGCCCAGGTGTTGCAGTTTGGTTTGGCTGGGATTTGAACTCATGACCTTCAGATCCAAAGTCCAATGCCGTAACCACTAAGTCAACACCACCCCATGGGGCAAGGAAAGATTCCATAAAAAGGACTCAAAAGGAACTCATCCTGAATACCATTTTCATTCATTACAGTTTCATCATTGGAACTGCTCACTGATGAACAATGTCATTGTAGCTAAGCACTGACAGACTAAGTCATTGTAGAATATGTTAATATGTCAGTAATATTTGAGAGGTAGTAGCTTAGTGGTTAAGTCAAGGGGTATCCAATCTTTTCCATAAAAGGCTGGTGTGGAGGCAGGTTTTCATTCCAACCAAGCAAGGGCAACACCAAATTCTACCTGTTTGAATCGAATGAATTGCTATCAGGTGTGGCCCTTGCTTGTTTAAAATGAAAACCTGAACCCACACCGGCCCTTTGTGGAAAAGAATGAACACCCCTGGGTTAAGGTATTGGATTCTGGATTGGAAGGTCACAAGCTCAAATCCAAGCACCACCAAGCTGCCACTGCTGGGCCTTTGAGCAAGGCCCTTAACCCTAAGTATGTAAGTCACTCTGATCAACTCATATTTGAAGCATCCTTCACCAAGAGTCATTTGTACAAATTTAGCCATTCGTTTCAGCACCCAAATTCCCTGAAGATCCCCGGAAGAAGAAATGTGCTGTACCTGGTTCTTGATGAGCTGCGATGTTGACTAATATGGTTGATTTTAAATATAAAAATGCACCAAAAGTCTTTGTGTTATTTAATAATCATTAGGTTCGTCTCTGAGCTTCAGTAGCAACGACTTGAAGTCTTCCTACTCTCTCTTTTTTTTTCCAATGCGGATCCGGAAATATAAATCACATAGACACCAAAACGCTTATAAAAGATATTTTATTAAAAAAGTTTATTGACAGAGAGAATGCATATATACTATAGACCTCCATGATGACTTTGAGACCATTGAGTTACATGATGAACAAAAACATTGGTGAAGACCATTCTGTTCCTGTACTGTTCTTGATAATCTTCATAAAGATACAATGATTGCAGCATGACAACATCCAATGAAAGATAATAAGAAGAAGTCAGACAAACTAGGTAAATTTCTTCTTGTAGAATATCTAAATAACTGATAAAGAATATTTAAACTAGTTCCTGTCTTTTTTCTCTCCAAGGTTCTGCATGATTCATCCCAAATCACTACCTCAGGATGGAGTTCTCTTCAAATAAAAACAACTTTGTGCAGCTCAGGGTGGTTCCACATCAACAGCCTAAAGATCTAAGCAACTCAAGAACTCAGAGGATGGATTTGGACTGTAATTAATATCAGCCATTTACTACAGTGGTTCAGGACCACACATTTGAATAAACAACTCTGCATTTAAGTGTTTATCACTGAACACCTCGACAACGATGAACTGTAATGAATAGATTTTCGGGTGATGGATGACGATTTGTTCCTCTTGAGTCTGGTTCTTCTCAAAGTTTCTCTTCATGGTGTCTCAGGGAGTCACTTTGCCACAATCACCACTGGCTCACTCATTAGGGATAAACTTATAGACACTAAACTTACACATTCTTTATATAACTTTATCTTATATACATATATTCATTATCCTTATCTAATACACAATGTACATTGTCAAAAGCACTCTACAAATAAAACTAAATTTAACTAATTCTATGCTTAATAAAAATATTTTAAACCCTTTTACTTACCAACAACCCTGTTAGTACAGTAAAGGAAAGGATTCTTTAATGTATATTACGTTTTTTTTTTTTTTATATATATATATAAATCCATTATTGAAAATAATAAGTTTGCAGTACTGCAGGTGTTTTTCATAGTTCCTTCAGTATTAATTAATTAATCATCACGCAGTTGGTGATAAATTATTTTGACATCAAGCAAAAGGGTTGGATAAACTTCATGAAGCACAGTGAAATCACAGTGAAATCACAGTGAAATCACATGACCCACGATTCCTAGTGAATGTACACATTACCTCATTCACTACCTGTTGCAGAATTCCTTCAAAACAACCTCTGCTCAGATTGTAACCTTCTCTGTAACTGTGCTCAGTTCCCACGCGTTACTATACGGAAGTGAAGCGCTTGTACAGTTTTTTTTAGGCAGCTTATAGCACAGTTATTTTTTTTTAACACACTTCAAACATGTAATTATAATCAGCCAGTTTGCTGACTTGCTGTGACAACAGTACTTTACTCATGCTGATATGAAAGCACTGTGTTGCCTAAATACATACACCCGATGCCATTGTGAATTGTGCATTGTGTGTGTGTGTGTGTGTGTGTGTGTGTGTGTGTGTGTGTGTGTGTGTGTGTGTGTGTGTGTGTGCATTGTGTTATGATGCACAACATGGATCGTTCATATCATAATTAGCACTGTTGAAGATCCCAAAAACTACTCTGTCAACTTAGAGCCATAGATATAGAATAGAATAGAATAGACTAGACTAGAATAGAATAGAATAGAATAGAATAGAATAGACTAGAATAGAATAGAATAGAATAGAATTTGAGGCACTAAGATGACAGTAATTAAGAATACTAAACTGTTAGACAAGCAGAGATTTTAACAGCCAGACACACAACACAAACAGACTGTCGAACAGTCAGACAGACAGACAGACAGACAGACAGACAGACAGACAGACAGACAGAGACATGGTGATATGTTGGTTTTCAGCAAAGAAAATTCATTCTGCATATTTTGAAGGAGTATCCAGTATCAGTGGAAATACTTAGCTTCTATGACAAAAGCAATACATCTATCTATCTATCTATCTATCTATCTATCTATCTATCTATCTATCTATCTATCTATCTATCTATCTATCTATCTATCTATCTATCTATCTATCTATCTATCTATCTATCTACGGAAAATGCAATTCTGCGATAAACCGGGAGTGTAAGATTTGAACCGCGGTAAAGGGGGGGATTATGGATATTATTATATATTATAATAATAATAATTACATTGATCCCATAGTTACAGGTTACAGTTGCTCACAGTACAATTAAAGTAAAGATTAAAGTAATAATAAATATAATATTTGAAAATATTAATAGAATATATTTAAACAATAAATAAATATCTATATAAGAAAATATAAAAAATGTAAATAAGAAGTACACATTAAGTTATATATTCATTTAAACTAAATGTGTAGCAGCTTTTAACCAGATGGCAGAAAAATTTGACTCCAATGATAGTGTTACACGTTATAGATAGATAGATGGTGCGTGCACTTATAATATAATCAATATACCCTAAAATTCATGCATTAGGCCTAATGAAAGGTTTATCCTGCAGCAAATTTTGCATTAGTAATGGTATTCAACACTTCTGCTCTCTGAGTGTACAGGCAATTGTGCATGACATAATACAGAACCAGTGTTCAGTTCCACATTACTATGCTAAGTACACCTGCTAGCTTTCTCCTCCACTCCAGTCTTCTATAAATAACCCGAAAAATCGACTTTGCCAAGCTTTAAGTGTGTAAATCAAGGACTCGATATGAAAAAAAGAACGCTACTGTAATTTGTGTGAGATTTCAGCAGCACTATTTTAACAGATAAATGTGGCGGAAATGCAAGCGAGCGTGAGTAGTGTTGCAAAACAGGAGTGTGTTGTCTAGACAAAATATAACCTCGTCCATTTTGTTAAATGAATTATGCAAAGCGGGATCCCGGCTCCTCGTTGGTTAAAAGTAAATATTTAATATTCATCCTTGCACTCTGAAATTATAGAACACTTGTCTGTGAAAATTGCCCATTTTGGCCAATTTGGTTGGTGCCCCTGAAGACTCTGATTTGGATGTATTGAGCTTTTAAGTCCACGGCGCTTTGTAAGACTCTACTTGTTGTACCAGAACCGCAAATAAATGGCTTTCACAATTAGAGGTTTAAATAATGTAGTGGCTCATGCTCGGTCTTATGCGGGATTCGAAAGAGCTTTCTAATGCACATAATGATTAAGTGTAATTCAAATACCAACTGTGTTGTTCGAAATCTGACAGGCAATAATTTGCTCTATTATATTGTGCCATTTAATTGCCCACTACCGACATCCTTTGACATGTCATGAGGCAATGATTTACAATTACTCGAGCAGTGAAGCTCGGCAAATGACAATATAATCATCTACATATCCCCTCTCATCTGCGGCAGCTAGTAAGGCAAGTAAAAATAGTTAGCGCCGTAGTTTTAACGAGATTCTATTTGAGGATTATAAAACATTACAGCAGAGGATGATGTTTAACAATGAAGTCGAGTTAAGAAGGCTGGTGCCGGATGAGGAGGAAGTCACGATGATTTTTGACTCGTTGTCAGGAAGAAAAAGCCTCACACACACTCACACAAACACACACACTCATTTTGAAGTATTACTGATGTCAGACTTTAATCTTAATAGGAAAAATGCAAAGTGAATAATCGGAAAATGGCCTTGAGTCATGCATCCTTGGACATTAAAAGCCTGCACATTTTTTTCCCCCAACTTGATCTAACTTTATCGTATCGGAGTGAACCGAGCACAATAGGCGGAAAAAAAAAGACCAAGCAGATCCCATGCAGTATTTATTGTCTGCATGCAAAAGTCAGAAAAATTACCGATAAAAAAGAAAGCCATCAACTACATCCAGCAGAGGCGACGGAAAGGGAGGAGGAGGGGAAGAAAAAAAAAAGAACCTACTGAATAAAGTTAAAGTATCCTGGCCTAATTTGAGCCGGGAAAGCTAGAAAACAAGTTTGTTCCATATTAAACCAATGTTTCACGCCGTTTAAGGAGCTCATGCATAATTTAGCGGGTACAAAAATGAGCACAACGTGGTGGTGGGGGGGTGGGTGGTTGGGGTGGTTGGTGGGGGTCCTTAGAGGGAAGTCGAGGCTGCTGAGTGCACTGCCTGCTTTAAAATGATGGAGGAGAAGAGGGGATTCTCATTAAGTGGCTTCACTCCACCCCGAGCGGCAGACACCAGAGAGAAAGCGCCCACAAAATCACCGCCTCATGTTTCCCCATTAAATATGAAGGATTGCGCAATATGTGCGGAGAGGCAGTTTGCCGGGGTCAGCCGTCGCACTGTTTCTGCTGTATCTGCAGGTCATGTTATGATGACCGACTTTACCCGTGTTCAATCAAGGGCCCTCTGTTTTAGGAGACAGAGAGCGGTGGGGGAAATTATAACAACACAAGGCAGGAAGACTTTTAATGAGAAAAAATTAGGTTTCGGGAGGCGGCGTGGTGCTCAAAAGGAAACCGAGTGGCTTTGGTTGCATGGTGGGTGAAGTTGTCAAAAATGGCAGCAAAGCAGAATCTTGACAGCTAATTCACCTCTTGACAATTGGACTGGACTCACAAATCCAGAAGCTCCAGTCTATCAACAGTTTGAATAAAACACCACTGGTGTTATATGACAAAAATCAATCATGTTATGTACATCAATGAGTCATCGAGTGAGCTAGTTTCCCAATAAGGTCCCATTTTATTCCTCATATTACTCTACTTTCTTATTTTTCATGAATTTATTTAATTAAATTCGATTCGTTTTTATTTGTAGAGCGCTTTTAACATCGTCTTAAAGCAGCTTTAGGGAGATAATCAGGTTATAAAGTTGTACAAGAGTGTATAAGTTTAGTGCTTATAAGTTTCTTCCTAATGAGTGAGCCAGTGGCAACTGTGGCAAGGAAAAACTCCCTTAGACAGGATGAGGAAGAAACCTTGAGAGGAACCAGACCCAAAAACAAAACCTCTAATGTCTATTCATTATAGTTCCAACATTGTTGAGGAGCTTAAATACAGAACTTTCCATGTAAACTGTGTGGTCAAAGTTATTGAGTCGCTCAGAACTTCATGGATGTTCATGTGGAGCCATCCCCCAGCTGCATAGGGTGGTCTACAATTGAAGATAACTACGTCCAAAAGGTAGAGCGTCAGGGACAACACAGGATTAATAACCGCATGGTGCTTTTTTGTCAGTTTATTGTTACATTTAATCTTGTACAATGATAATTCTTGTATAGAGTTTGTCATAGCAGCTGTCTTTCCTTCTTTCGTTTTTACGTTAATGAAACAAAACATGCATATGACCGACACTGAAGACTCCTTTCAAAATCATAGACAATGAATTTCTCTTTGTCGAGAACTTCACAATATCAGGGTTAACACACTTTCCTGTGGAGTCCCTGTGTCCTGATAATTAGCGTTTATTCTATTAAAAGATACACTATATGGACAAATGTTTATGTACACATGACAATAAGTTCTGTTTGAACATCCCATCCCATATTGAGTCCCCATTTCCTTTTGTAATAGCCTCCACTGTTCTGGGAAGATACTCCACTAGATTTTGTGGAGATTTGTGTGAGACTCATTCAGCCACAAAGATGTTAGTAAAGAGAGGTACTGATGCAGATGAGGTGAAGAGGTTCTTGAGTGTAAAAAGAACATCAGTGTCAAAGTCATCCAAATAGGTTTATTAGGGCTGGAGCTCTATAGCAGGAGATCTTCCACTCCAACACATGTAAAGCGCCTTCATAAAGCTGCCCTTGTGTCATACTGGAACAGTTTCAGATCAAAAAAGGTAAATTTCATGCTTCCGCATCCAGAGACCTCTTAAACAATTGTCGGCTTCCATATTTGTTCTTTAGCATATAGCTGGAAGAGTCTATATTAAAGTCTAGATTAATATACACAATGCAGCCAGATCTACTTTCCAAGCAAACAAATAATACCAAATGATCTATCAGAATCAAGAATTCAACCTCATGTGGTGCTAAAAAGCTCACAACAAGCAACAAGACACTAATGCTCAGATCTATAAACCCTCAATATGGCTTTCCTTTTGATCTCGCTTGTCTCCAAATTCACTGCCTTCTGTCTGACCCCGGTAAAAATGCTGACCTTCACCCCAAGTCCTCCATTATGTGAAGGTCTTCTGGGTGTAGGCTTTTAAACAGCAGGAGATAACCTGGTCATTAAGGCGAAGTAGATGGGTGTCGGTGTCCATGCAGCGTTCGCTGTCTACGAGCGACAGAGGAAAAATATGGTCAGTCTAACCGCCTCCTGAATGCCATTTACATTTAATAATCAATTGTCACAGAGGACTTGCATGAGCTTCTGCAGACAAAGTTTTGCTACAAATACTTGTCAATTTTGAGCCAGATCTCTTCGAAATGTGCAACGTTTTGCTTTTTGTGAAGGTTAAACATTAATGGTTAACATTAGGTTAAATTAATGTCGCCTGAATTTAAATCCTGTTTTTTTTTCACTGAGAAACTCATCCTACAGCATGAACACACCAGTAAAGCACACAAATACTGAAAAATGATGCATCTCACACTTTAATTCAGTCATCGACTAATTGTAAGTGGACATCACAGACAGTTGCTCTCTTTCTCTCTATCTCTTGTTCTCTCTCTTTCTCTCTTTCCTTCCCCAGACAGCAAAAGTAGTGCGGCTCTAAAAGGTCAAAATGGCCGACATTAATCAGATCGCCAGATCCACGGCCCTCCCCTCCATCATTAGTGCACTAATCATGGAGGGTTTGGTCGTGAAGAGGTTTATTCCTAATTATTGTCATTAATAAATCAGACGAGTCAGGCCTGTCGGGATGAAAGAGAGGGCGTCCGGGCCTGCCATCCATCAGAGTGCCTGAAAGCGGCGACTTCAGCCATTAGCAGGCCTCAGAGACACACCCAGGCGAGGCCTTGACAGCTCACACACACACACACACACACACACACACACACACACACACACTAACTTTACCAACAAGCAAAAGAGCTCAGAGAGAGAAGGGAAAGAATGAAAAACAGAGGAAAGTGAAGCCGAAGGGTTGATTGAAGCCAGAGAACCCAGATAGTTTGTGTCTCTGGAAAATCCATAAAAGCTCTTTGTAGAACCTTAAAACAGAGACTTTTACTTTTAGCTTTAATCAGAATCATTAGAACCATTACAAAAGCAAGAGCCATAAAGGAATGATGTCTAGAAGGATTAGTAAAAAGGGTAAAGGGGCATTTTACTTGTCACATGTATATTACAGGACAGTAAACCTAACCCTATCCCTAACCCTATAATACAGTGCCCCATGAAGAACAGTGTGGTTAAGGACCTTGCTCAAGGGCCCAATAATGGCAGCTTGGCAATACCAGGGCTTGAACCCCCAACCTTGACCACTGAGCTACCACAGATTAAGTTAATAGAATTTTAAGTTAATGACTCTGCATACTTTCACTGCACCACTCTGCTCAAAGGCCACCCCAGACGGACTCAAACGAACAATCCCTGCCAATGTCTCCTGGAAGTCTTCTTTTTGAAGCGTGTCAAACACCTTCTGCAATTCACACTAGATCTCCTCAATGGTGTCAAAACAGTGACCACTGAGGTGGATCTTCATCTTCGGGAAGAGGGCAAAGTCCACAGGAGCCAATCTGGCAAGTAGGGAGGGGGCAGAAGTGAGATAATTTCTTTATTATTAAGATTTGTAAACATCAACAGTTTACATTTTAAAACAAATTAAAATAAAAAATATATAAAGTAATATTGCAATACCCTTTATTAAATGATTTAAATTAAATAATCGATTAAATTGGCACAAGTTAAATTCATAAAATTAAATTAAATAAATTGAAAAATGTAATAAAATAGTTTATATTTGTTAGAGCCCATTTGAGTAACACAGGTGTGTATGTGTGTGTGTGTGTGTGTGTTTGTGTGTGTGTGTGTGTGTGTGTGTGTGTGTGTGTTTTATATTTAATATTTCATTTTATAAAGATAAAATTTACTTAACTGTGCGGAATTTTCAGGATTTTCTCAATTTAATAGAAATTCTTGAAGCTGAATATAAAACGCTAAAGAATCCATAGCGATAGCATTAGCTTCTAGCCACTTTTGGTTAGCGGCTAAAGCTAGCACTATGGATTCCTTAGCGTTTTCATGCATGCACAAAACAAATCTTATTTCCGGTACAGAGTGAGTATCCACAGTGACACTCCTGGCATTGTTGTGTATGTTTTTAAGTTATAAATAATGATAATAGTTATCAATACAAATAATCTATCTGAGAAGTTATATTAGTGCAGTGTGTGTGTAAGGCACAATATGTGTAGAGAATATGGTATATAATGATGTTCAATATGGGATATGTACAACTGTACAAAATGTATACACAGTGTATATACGGATGATTGAAGTGTAGTTTGGAGCAGACATAGATATGCTGATAGAGCAGCCACAATTTGTGAGGCTTGTCTTCAGTAACAGTCTTTTTCTTTGAAGAAATATAACAGGGAACATACAGTAGAATATGAGATTTCCCCCAATGGAAAAGACTGTAACAACTGTCCTCTTTGAAAACTCAGAGTGTTTAATCTGTTTAAAAGAACCAAAAACCTTTGACTATTCAAGACACTCCTTAAAAGTGTGTTAATAAGGCCATCACAAGTCCACGAGAAACGCTTCAGTGCCCCTTACACCTATTCCACCTCTGAGTCTCTGGAGCTGCACTGGACACAAGAACACCGTTCATCCAATAGACATTCGGCACTTAGTTTGTTAAACTAAAAATCTCCCTCAGGTGCTCAATTAGGTTGAGATCTGGTGTTTCTGAAGGGCCTAGCAAAAGATTTTTATCTACAGACGTTCAGATCTGTTCAGAGTCGTCCTAGAAGAGTGTATTCAAGGAATATATGTGTACTGTACATGAGCGAATGTAAGTGCGTGTGGTTCATTCGCTGTCAAAAGGAAACGCATCAAATCCTAATGTACTAATGAGTGCTGAGATGTGGAGTTCGTTCATTTAAAAAGCCAAACACACTTACACACACACACACACACACACATACACACACCCGCACACACACACACACACACACACACACACACACACACATACCCAAAGCTCAGTCAGCATTCCAAATCTGAAGCCAGCGTGCATCTGTGCATGTGTTTCTCTTGCCACAGGGAGTGAGAGATGGAGAGAGATGTGACATCTCGCTGCTATCACATCTCATCAAATTAAGGGAGTCCATTCCACTTAAATGAGTTCTGTGAATCTGAAATTGACCATTAATGTAGTGTCATGTTAAATTAATACTGTCATCCAAATTGCTGGGATGAATCGTTCGCATTCGGAACGAGCGCGAGAATGACTTATTCATTCCCTACTCTCTCCTCTGATGTCATCCCCATTAAACATAACCGAGTGAGCTGTCTTCCTTCTAATTGTATTAGAGCATTAAAAAAGAACTCCACTCCAAAAGAAAAAAAATCGCTAGTTTGCTGATCTGTCCAGCAAGTCCTGAACGCTACCGATATCAGCAGATGTGATTGTACGAGAAGTGGATAGAGATCGGTAAAGTATCCAGATGTTTACTAGAGATCAGGATGTCATATGGTTATATGGGTGGTGGTATTAGATTTTAGATCAGAAGGTCACGAGTTCAAATCCCAGCACCACCCACCTTCAGAAAAATGCTATTACAAAAATGTGACAGATAGATAGATAGATAGATAGATAGATAGATAGATAGATAGATAGATAGATAGATAGATAGATAGATAGATAGATAGATAGATAGATAGATAGATAGATTGTCATTGCATAGTACAGATACATGACAACGGAATGCAGTTTAGCATCTACCAGAAGTGCAGCTAGTAGCAATTATGCAAATTGACAAATGCGATTAAATCTGCAGATATATGTACAGCTTATAATATGTAAGTGGATAAATGTACAGCATATGTATAAAAGCTATGAGGTGGTATCAAAAAGTTTCGAGACTATCTCTGTTTACAGAAAAGTACTTTATTTAATCTTCGTTTACACACAATCATCTTTAAAATGGTTTACTAGAAAGCAGGACACTGTCAGGTTAAATGGGTGGTGGTAACGTAGTGATTAAGGTAGTGAATTTTAGATTAGAAGGTTACTAGTTCAAATCCCAGCACCAGCAAGCTGCCACTGGTGGGCCCTTGAGCATGGCCCGTAACCCTCAACTGCTCACAAAGAGACTGGACTCATATACATACACACTCCAATGAACCATTGTGGCAAGGAAAGACATTGAAGCATGTGAATATGTCGCTAAGGGAGAAGGGACTTTTGTGTTTCTGTGTCAGTGTGTACAGCAGTCAAAGACCTTGGTGTGATTATTGACCAGAGTCTTTTCTTTGAGGCTAACGTGACTAATATCACCAGGATCGCATTCTTTCACCATAAAAATATTGCTAAAATTAGAAATATGATGTCGTTGCAAAATGCAGAAAAACTAGTTCCTGCTTTTGTTACTTCTAAATTAGACTACTGTAACGCTTTACTGTCTGGGTGTTGGAGTAAGTGCATTAATAAGCTTCAGTTAGTTCAGAATGCCTCACTAGATCTAAAAACAAATTACTACATCACCCCTGTTTTAATCAGTCTAGACTGCTCCCAATTCAATCTTGCATAGATTGTAAAATACTACTACTGACGTATAAAGCACTTAACGGTCTCGCACCGCAGTCTCTGAGTAAACTCCTGTACCAGTATGGTCCTCCACACCTACTTAGATCAAGAGGTTCAGGCTATTTGTTGGTACCTTAAATAATGAAGACTACAGCAGGGGGCAGATCTTTCTCTTTAAAAGCCCCACAGTTAAGGAACAGCCTTCCAACCAGTGTTCGTCTCAGTGTTCAAGTCGAGGCTGAAAACATATTTATTTAGTCAAGTCTATTATCAGTAGATTTTTCTTAGTTAAAGGAGCAGATCTGGAGGAACATGGATATTGAGTGTTTGGTGAACTGGGATATTTTTATGCTGTCGTCCCCTCACATTCACACGTTCACTCAGGTTTGTTGACAGTGGTGTGGTGGGTCGTCTCTTATCCCAGAGATCCCTCATGCCTGTGTTACCTTCTGATTCTTCCTTTTAGTTATGCTGCCATAGCGAGTCTTGCCGGAGTCCAAACTGCACAGTGACATTAACTTCATACAACAATAAGGACACATAATAATCCATATCCTTCTCCTCCTGTCACCCCTCTCTCTCTCTCTCTCTCTCTCTCTCTCTCTCTTTCTCTCTCAGTCGAGTTAAACATTCTCCTGAGGTACCAGTGACCACTGTTCCTGCCCCTCTTCGCTCTTCGTATCTTCCCACTTCTTCCAGGTCTGCCTCTGGATAGTGTTCTCTTTGACTCTTTGTAGCTGGGGACGGTTTCTCATCAACACCTTGGGTGGTTCCATAATATTACGGAGTAAGAACAGAAGGTTTGAGGATGGATTTGGACTGTAGTTAATGTCAACAGTCTGCTACACTGACTCAGGACTACAGTTTGCTTCTGATCGTTAACTTTAATTAAATTAACATCGTTAATTTATAATCAATGGACATTCGGTGCAACCCAGATGATGATAATGATGGTTTCCCTCTTAAATCTGGTTCCTCTCAAGGTTTCTCCTTATGCCATCTCGGGGAGTTTTTCCCTCACCACAGTCGCCACCAGCTCACTCATCAGGGACAAACTTACACTTATAAAGAACATCTTATTAATTTTTTGCACCACATCATCTGTGTAAAGCTGTTTTCAATTGTTAACAGCGCAATACAAATAAAAATTAATTGAATTAAAATGAAGTACTTAACATCAGCAACACGGACTCAAAGTCATTTAAGAAGACAACTGATAGCACCTGCATTTATAGCAACTAGTATCTAACTAATAAATCATTTTAATAATTAATATAACAATATATACTCTGTTACACAGTCATTAATGCAATTAAATGCAAAATCATTATCCGACTAAACAGCTACTCCAATTTGAGTACAGTATTCGGCAATCAAACATTTATTTATCAATCATTGAACGCCCATTCGAAATTTGATTGTTTCTTACCTTCACCGCCTTCTTCTATATGAATCAATTTTCTGTTCTCATCTTAACAAGTCTGGGCAAAATACTGAGTAGGCACCAATCAGAGGCTGCTTTTTTTATGATGGCATCATGTAGAGCTTCTTTTCAAGTATTTTACAGTATTTTAAAACTACAAAATAACAAAACACTAAAGGATTTTAATACAGAGTACAACAAAAAATTCATTAGCTCTGTAAAATACAATTAACACGATATTATTTTATATTTGAAATACATGTATCATAAATACTGCCCAACCCTGAGAATATCAATCAGACTGGAGGGATACAATCACTATCTCATTTACTCACTCACGCATTTGCTCACTCACTCACACACTCACTAACACACTTACTTACATAATCACTCACTCAATCACGCACTTACTCACTTTCTCATTCAATCACTCATTTACTCACTCAATCACTCTCTCAATCAATCACACTGACTAACACACTTACTTACTCAATCACTCACTCATTCACTCACTCACTCACTCACTCAATCACTCACTTACTTAATCACGCACTCACTCAATCACTTACTCATTTACTCACTGACTTAATCACTTACTCAATCACTCATTCAATCACTCACTTACTCAATCACTCACGCAATCACTCATTCAATCACTCACTTATTCACTCACTCACTCACTCACTCACTCACTCACTCGCTCGCTCGCTCACTCACTCACTCACTCACTCACTCACTCACCGAATCACTCACCCACTCACTCACTCACTCCCTCACTCTCCCACTCACCACTCACTCAATCACTCAATCACTCACTCACTCACCACCACTCACTCACTCGCCGCTCACTCACCACTCACTCACTCACCAATCACTCACCCACTCACTCACTCACCACTCACTCACCTCCCACTCACTCACCACTCACCCACTCACTCACCACTCACTCACTCCCACTCACTCACCACCACTCACTCACTCACCACCACTCACTCACCCACTCACCACTCACTCGCCGCCGCTCACTCACCACTCACCACTCACTCATTTACTCACTCGAATCACTCACCCACTCACTCACTCACTCACTCTCCCACTCAATCACTCACTCACTCACTCACTCACTCACTCACTCTCCCACTCACTCACTCACTCACTCACTCTCCCACTCACTCACTCACTCACCACCACTCACTCACTCGCCGCCGCCACTCACTCACCACTCACTCATTTACTCACTCGAATCACTCACCCACTCACTCACTCACTCACTCTCCCACTCAATCACTCACTCACTCACCACCACTCACTCACCACTCACCACTCACTCACTCAATCACTCACTCACTCACTCGCTCAATCACTCACTCACTCACTCAATCACTCACTCACTCACTAATCACATGTCCATGATTTAGTATTTTACCATCATTTCTTTGGAATTTTTAAAACATTTGATATCCCTGTGTAATTGTGTGTATAGTTTGGTATCATCTTGTGGTAATTGATGTTGTATTATGTAGGATCTCGGTCCTGGAGGAACGTTGCTTAGTTTCCTGTGTACTGCACCAACTGTATATGTTTTAAATACCACTAAAAGCCACTTGACTTGATGTATATGACATGAACAGGAGTCATGCATTTTAAGCATCTATAATTCAAGTGAATACACAATATGGACAAATGTTTGCAGACACCTGACCATTTTTAATATCTCGTTCAATATTTAGTACTCATTTGCTGTTATAATAAGCTCCACTCTTCTACATTAGATTATGGAGTGTGTGTGTGGAGACTTATTCAGCTACAAGGGTGTTGGTAAAGTCAGGTGCTGATGTAGGCAATGTGAAGAGACCTGGGGTGCAGTCAATGTGAAAAATTCATCCCAAAGATGTTTAATAGGGTCAGAGGTCTACGGCAGGTGATCTTAAACTCATGCTGGAACAGGTTTGGGTCTCCTTGATTTGAAGATTTGAATAAGAGATTTCAATAAAACCGTAATGGCGTCGTCAGAGAGCAGGGGTTTCATTTGCAAGGTTTTTTTTGTCTTTTTTAAAAGAAAACAAAGAAAACCTCTCTGAAACACTTTATCTTTGATTAATCTGCGAGTTTATGCCACTATTCAAACACATCTGGACGAAAGCCAGTCCCAGGCAAATCCACAGGGACAAATGCTTTCCTGTAGGTGAAACTTTGAGAGATTCATCAGGTGTTTTATTTCTTCATCTGTTGCTTTTTTCACACTTTACTGAGAAACACCACATACTAAAACATATTATTTACACCGTAAAATCTGCTATGATTTTGAGCCACATTTTACAAAGTTTTAGCCTTAAAAATGATTTCACGGCATAGTGTTTGTTATAGGAAGCGGTGAAATGCTAAAATCCTTTGTGTAAGCAAGTTAGGGTCTTATTATAAAAATATCTTGTTTACCTGTAATATTTTGGGCTTGTCGAGTGTGTGTGTGCGTGTGTGTGTGTGTGTGTGTGTGTGTGTGTGTGTGTGTGAGACATGCCATGACAGTGAAGTAAGGATTCAATACAGTGCTCCTGGTGTTCATTGCATGCAGAACATGAAACACAGAAACTGACAAGAACAAGGTCACATCTCTTCAACCTCTGTTTCAAGCAAGAAAAAAAAACACCCCCACACAAAGAAAGAAAGGAAAAAAAGGAGTGAAAGGGCAGAAATATAAGGTAATGTGTATTGGGGCCATTTATGATTATAATTAAGATTATTAGATTTATTTCTATTTTATATTCAATCATATAATAATTAGTATTATAATAATAATAATCTAAACGTATTTACAAAAAAAATCTTTTTTTTCACTTTGTGTGTGTGTGTGTGTGTGTGTGTGTGTGTGTGTGTGTGTGTGTGTGTTAATAATATGATATGAACAAAAGGTTCTTAATATTTTTTGGCTCTCTTCATATCAGTCACTGGAAGAGAAGCTGTGAATGCAATGGAAAAGTATTTGTCTCCATCTAGTGTTTAAAATCAAAATTAGCCCCAAAAGTTCACAATGAACTTGTATTGTAATCAAGTATTTGGACACCTGCAATTCCCAGCCATACGTGGTTCTTCCTCAAACTCTCAAACAAATGTATAAGACGTCTTTGGATGCTGTCCTCTTCACCCAAACCTGTTCCAGCATGACAATGTCCCTCTGCACAAAGCCAGCTCCGTGAAGATCTGCACTACATGGGTTGGAGTGGATGTTCTCCTTCTATAGAGCTCTAAACCTTTTAAAAATGATGAATATGAACACTGACTGCACCCAAACCTTCTCACCTCACCCACATCAGTACCTGACTTTACTTACACCCTTATGGCTGAATGAATCTCCACAAGATCTCCACAAAATTTTGAGGAACATCTTCCCAGGAGGTCAGGTGTCCACAAACCTTCATCCACTTTGTGTACATTTATTACATCTAATAAACATTTACATTTAAACGAGCCAGGGAAAACATCTTCCTTTCTTTCTTTCTTTCTTTCTTTCTTTCTTTCTTTCTTTCTTTCTTTCTTTCTTTCTTTCTTTCTACCATTTCTTATTCCTTTTTCTTTTTCATGTTCTTACTCCCCTTTTCTTTCTTTCTTTCTTTCTTTCTTTCTTTCTTTCTTTCTTTCTTTCTTTCTTTCTTTCTTTCTAACTTCTCTTATTCCTATGACCTTCCTTCTATCCTTTTTCTTTCTGCATTTTCTTACTCCCCTTTTCTTTCTTTCTTTCTTTCTTTCTTTCTTTCTTTCTTTCTTTCTTTCTTTCTTTCTTTCTCTCTTTCTTTCTTTCTTTCTTTCTTTCTTTCTTTCTTTCTTTCTTTTTTCTACCTTTACTTAATTCTGTTTCATCCCTTCTTTCTTTAATTTCTTCCTTCTTTTCTTCTTTCTTTCTTTCTTTCTTTCTTTCTTTCTTTCTTTCTTTCTTTCTTTCTTTCTTTCTTTTTCTACATTCCTACTTTCCTTCTTTCTTTCTTTATGCTTCCTTGTGAAACATCTACCCATTAGAGTGTTGTTATAAAGTATGTGGAATGGGATGGACAAACTTTCTGTCCATATATTAAATATTACATGTAATATAATAAATATTATGTTACTTATTAAATATTATGTTATATATTAAATATGTTATATATTAAATACTATATGAATGGTGAAACTCAAAAAGTAGGTAAAAAAAAAAAAAAAGACCATGTGTGCATTCATGTGCATCTGTGCTCTGGGTTTAGTCTGAAAAACAAATGAAACCCAGCAAAGGGTGAGTTTTTTTCTCTCTTTCAGCGGTCGAATCAAATCTGGATTTAAGCTCGGAGCAACACGCAGCCTGTATTCAGTCCCTTCACCGCCACAGGCCACAATGTGCCCTCATCGTGCTAAATTTATGAAGAGAAAGGAGGAGAAAAAACCCTTTACTGTTCTAGAGGGACATAACAAATCTGAAGGGTCGAGACAGACTGTCTGCTCTCGTTTACACGCCGGCCGTCACTGAAAGATAGCACCACCAGACAAGTTTGTCCGTTTAGATCCGTCCAGCTCGCCGGATCACGCTCATGCTTGTCCCTAGGCTATGAGAAAGGGATTGTGGGATAGATGTGACCTTCTGCATGGAGAGGACAGAGCCACCGGTGAGCTGTCAGTCCACCTGTTTTCACCGAGCAGCTCACCAGCACACACTGACTGCCCAAGACAGGAACATCATCAGCTTCTTTTTTTTTTTTCAGCATGCAATCATTTCAAAATTTGTGTCCTTTCGGACTTTTTATGAAATTATTGCTATTTTTAAAGGTTCACTTTTTCACATAAAGTAGATTTACATTATATGGACAAAAGTATTGGGACACCTCACTTTTTCCATTACAACAAAATTGGAGGCATCATTGCATCAAATTGTCCCTTCACTTCAACTAGGAGACCAAATCTGTTCCAGCATGACAATGTGCACCAAACAAGCTCCATGAAGATCTGCTTTACATGAGTTGGAGCGGAAGATCGGCTATAGAGCTCCAGCCCTATGTGAGCGCTGACTGCACCCCAGGCCTCCTAACATCAGTACACCAAGTACCTGACTTTATTAACACCCCAATGGCTGAATTATTCTCTACAAATTATCCCAAAATCCATTGGAACATCTTCCCAGAAGAGTGGAGGCTATTAGAACAGCAAAATGTTATGTTAATGTTAACAAATGTTTTTATATACAAAACTTAAGATTAGGTGTCCACAATCTTTGGTGCATATAGTGTATTTATCTTCAGAATGCTAATTTTTCCATGTGAATATTTCTTATATATATATATATATATATAAAATAGATTATAATGTGTATTTTTGTGGGTTATTTTAGCCTGCCTTTTTCTTTTAAATGAAAAGTACATTTTTAGATATTTGTATTTTTTTTGTGTAACACTTTTAGCCATGTACGTCATGGGTCCTTAAACTATGTCTAAAACCAACCTGTCTCCACATTTGCAATGGCCCTCTAAACAATGTCAAAGAAATAGTTTACAATTTTTACTTAAAATATGTTTTACTCATACCATATTTGTAAATTATCAGCAAAATCCATACCGATAGTTTTTCCGGTGTGCTGTCATTACGAGAGCGGCCTCTGGAGGCGAATTACTGATTCCATGTGCTGTGTGTTATGATTGCATGCAGCACGGAGAGCGCTATATGCAACACAGCCCACTTTATATCTATTATATACTATACCATTTAAGTAGTCAGTCTGTGTGTGATGTCATGAGGAATTGCACATCATGATGACTTGAGCCTAAAGCTAATCTTTGGTTATTACTGGCATTTCATGCTGCACTGAACTGTATTGTTTTAGGTCTGAGCAGTTAAATCCCAGGTCATGGGTCTCAGAGTGGAATGGAATTTTTTTTATCTAAATTTCATATATGAGCAGTGAGGAATTTATTTTCACAAGAAATGTAGGAAACTGCTTTAAACTTACCAAAGCTCACTGTAAATCTAGTTAAAATTAATGGATGGCTGAGGACCACAATTACCATGATTTTGAACTCAAGTCTCAATGAGGGAACAGTTGATCATCTCAACAATGATTGAAATATAATGAATAGACATTCAGTGACACACAGATGAGGATGGGTTCTCTTTTAAGTTTTGTTGCTTTCCAGGTTTTCTTCATCATACCAGCTCAGAGTTTTCCTCACCACCATCATCACCGGCTCGCTCATTATGGATAAACAGGTACAGTGAAAGATGCACTATACTGCATTTATCACGTTTTGTACAGCAAATTCTTTATTTGCATATCCCAGGAATGTTAGGAAGCTTACAGTGGCCCTGAAGCACAGAGGGTTAAAGGGCCTTGTTCAAGTGACCAAGGAGTAGCAGCTTGGCAATAATGGCATTTCAACCCCCAAACCTTCCGATCAGTAACCCAGAGCTTTAACCACTGTTCTACCTCATTTATAAATCTAAAATTTATATTTATTACATTATATTTATTTATCCATTTCTGTAAAGTCACTTTAAATATATGAATAATGTTAAAATTTGCTGTGCAAGTAGAATAAAATGTTATTACAGTGTTTATGACTTAATCTAAAAAACATTTTTATATATTTTAGAACAAATTAGTAACACTTAATTAGCTTAATCATATATATATATATATATACTCACCATCTGAGTCTGCACAAAAGATGCAATTTCTTCAGTTTGTCTGATAGTTTTCTTCTGAATAGATGCACCAAAAGACTTTCGTTATTGCTAAATCCTAACCTAAAGTAGGATTTATCCAAATCCTCTACATCAATTTTATGTAAAACAGCAAAACATTTCTCACACATATTACCAATTTTTCTCTCCTATATCTATTCTTATATTTATTTTCTATGAGGTATCAAAATGCTGTTCTACGTTTTCAATAATCAGGAAAAAAAATCCTGAAAGCAAAAAAAGTATCTTTACCACTGGAGACTCCTTCCATAAATGTCAGACATCTACTTACAGAAAGCTGCACTATAATCAACAATTGGATTTTGTTTTTTACTAAATAAGAAATCTTTTCATTTGTGTATTTGATTCATATGTATGTGTTTGGAGATCACGATAATAAAAATACAACAGTAGGACTCAAGGCTATTTAAAGTGAAAGTAAGAGCATTTCCACCTGCACAATGCACAGAGAATTCAAGGAATCAGGACTAAATAGCTGGGTAGCTTTAAAAAAAAGCCACTGAACAGTGAGGCTTATTGGAAAGCAGGCTCTAATTTAATAGGGAGCATAAAGAATGGACTCTGGAGCAATGGAAAAAGGCCATGTGGTCAAATGAGTCCAGATTTACCCAGTTCCAGAGTGATTTACACACCAGGGTAAGATGGGAGGCAGATGAAGTGATGCACCAATCACAGCTAGTACCTACCATAAAAGTCTGTGGAGGCAGTGTTATGATCTGGGGTTGCTTCAGTTGTTCAGGGAGCATGAGACATTATTTTCACACAGAGTTTGGTCACCATTGAGTCCAAACCTTAATCCTATTGATCTTTGGGATTTATGCGGCGATCTAACATCATTATTACAAATTCTTGGTGAGACATGATTGCGACTCTGAATGTGCAACACTTTCTTGGCTCGGATGTGCATATCCCCAAATATCCCCTGTAATGTGTTTACATTTTTAAACAAGATTCACTTCCCCCAAATTAAAATCTGCAGGTAGAACAGAGAAGTAAAAGGTTTAAGGGAACTTCAGGATTATTGAAACTAAAACTGAAACCTTTACATTGAGAAGCAGTCAGAACATCCAGAAATTAAACATAGACTCTACATTTGTAATGCAGACTGATGAAGGACTGGCTTTAATTGTCCATGTAGTTTTCTATAACAGTCGACAGTCCATCAAGTGAAGAAAAATGCTTCATACCATTCATACTTCCAGTTATTGATCGAAGACAATGCGTAAAAGGCTGTTCATGTTCTGAAACGACAATTTTTCACCACCAGGTTTAAGCCTCCAGAGCAGCTACATGTTTATTTCATGATTTGTTTATACAGGGTTGGATTAAAACACAAGAACCAGCTTTTACTTGTTACACATAAAGTTCTCATGTATCTTGTCAGTCGTTTGCTTCAGTTTGATCCGTCATTAGGTCACATGACAACCTAAACCACCGAGTCTAATATTTAGACTAATGCTTGTGTTTATCACTGAAAATAATACCTGATTTAAATATCACAGTTTTTTTTTTATATATACTTCATTGTTATTGACAGGCATTCTGGTGTTAAATATTCCATCTAATTACAAAACCTCCTAATTTAAGAAGGATGATTTTTATTCCCTTTTTAAGCCGTCTTGGTTACACTGATCCACAGCAATCCTGTTAACTGAGCTGCGACACTTCATGGAAGTAAGCGCCCAACATTTTAGTACCCTGGATGTAGTTGGACCTGTAAAAAAAATAAAATAAATAATAATAGAATAAAAAATATTTTCCAAATTATAATTTGTGTGTGTATATATATATATAAATTTTTTTTTTTTTAATATACATCTCTGGTTGAGAACGGATTGAAAGGCGAGACACAAATACCTGTTGAGTTTCTCATTTTGAGAGTGAGCTCCGTCGTCTGATGAGCCGACAGGAAGCAGCATGACGTTGCGTCCGGTAGCCTCTTGGAAAGTCAGAGTGACGGGGATACTTCCTCCCTCGCGGGTCAGATCTGGCTCAACACCAAACACTACGGGAAAAAACAAAAAAAACTGAGGCGATCGGTAAACACCTCCCAAAACACTGATTGACAAAAGTATTGGGACAACTGTCTAATCCAGCTGTATGTTGTTCTTCCACAAACTGTTACCACAAACATGGAGGCACACAATTCCTTTAGTAGCCTTAAATTGTCCCTTTGCTTGAACTTCAAGACCCAAACCTGTTTAAACATGACAATGCCCCTGTGTGGAGTAGAAGATCTCCTGCTATACAACTCAGAGCTCTGACTGCAACCCAGGCCTCCTCACTTCACCTACATCAGTACATTACTTTACTCTTGTAGCTAAATAGCACAAATCTCCATGAAATCTAAAGGAACAAAATCCCAGAAGAGTCAAGGTTATTATAAGAGCAAATGGAGACCGAATGTAGAATTGGAATGCTAGAAAAACATATACCAATCTTATGAGCATAAAACTAAAACCTTAAATGAACCTGACTGTCTGAAGTCTGAATGCTGAAAGTTCAGGTGCTTTTAAATCGATATTTGCCGTCAGTTTTTAATAAGCGTTTTAAAAGAAAACCTTTAAATTAAGGGTTAGGATGATACGATTCAGCGTTTCACATTGTTTATTCGGCATAAAAGTTGCCGTTGTTTTAAAAAAAGTGTGCATCGGCTAAAAGTTGCCGTTTAAAAGATGTATCGTTTTTAACTAATTTGTATCGGTACAACAATTTATTAAGACATAATTATTAGAAGATGCTCTATACTTTTATTATTTAGAGGTGACTGATAATTTGTGACCGATATTTGTTATGATGTATCACAACACTACACACAATATAGATTAACATGGCAGAGGTAGAGCTGCATCTTCCTGAAAACAAAACATGAAAAGAAGTCTGGTTTTACTTCAATTTTACTTATTTTTTTGCACTTCAAAAGGCCTGTTTGTGAAAGGACCATGTATTACTAATAAGCTGCATCATGTGGGATTGAATATATGTAATTGGGGTGAATTGTATCGCTATCGATAGTCTCATAAATCGTTGTCTATGCACTGAGATGCGCATCGCATCAGCCTCAGTTATGGAGATGCAAATCCCCAGTTTAAAAAGAAATAACAAAAAACAGCACACACATTCTCATCGGTCTGGTTGTTGTTAGTTTCCACGTCATGCATTAAAATCACCATGGATTAGCTTTGCATATCCCATGTTTTTCTGTGCTCTCTGATACACAAAACACAAAATCCCTAACAACTAAATAATCTCTAAAAATGTCTAATGCTTGAGCTTTCTGTTTCTTAATCAGACTGTCACAATTTGGCATCCTTGACGTCTTATGAGCTATATTCTGTCCATAGTATTTTCCTCTTCTTTTCTTTTACTGCCTATAAACCTAGCTTGATTATTAGACATAATGAAGCATTGCTTTTCTTTCACCCCCCCCACCCACAGAGACAGATTTCTTCAAAATATTACTACTTATATCTTTATATATGCTTATATATTCTGTACATCCGAGTAAAAAATACAAAACATCATTGATGCCAGACTGTCCCTGTATATTTCCTTACCAGTCTTCATGGCTTTTCTACCAGCCATGTAGTGAGGATGGTTAAAATCAGACACCCAGGCCTTGGCGCCGTGGCCCATGGTCACCTTCATTTTGTTGGGGCTCTCCAGCTCGGCAAACTTCTTATTGAGGTAGGAGACGACCTAAGAATCAAGCAAAACACGTCCTTTTATGAGGTTCTCACAAGAATGATTAATGTCTGCTAAATGCTGCAAATGTAAATGTAGAAGAAAACCAGAAGTGTTTATTTTTTTTTCTTTAGTTTGGAAGTTTGCGTTAGATAACCAATTTGAGCCAACTGATAATAAAATAATCAAGGACTCTGTTACAGTAATTAAAAGAAAATATAGTCAGTGTGCATTTCACACCCCGGCCTTCAGTGGTGTCCTGCCTGAATCAATGCATCTTTTAATACCATCCTTATAACGCAATTGCTATAGAAACCATCAAAATTATAGAGAAATGCAGTTTAACAGAGCGCTGCATCACAGACAGGCAAGAAATCCAATAAACACAATTCAGCATGTCTCCTTTTACTGTAGCCACAGCTGCACCACCTGCATACATCATCTCTAGCAGAAGCATCGATATTAACCTCATAAAATGACTCCAGGTTTTACCTGCAGTTCTGTGCATTTTTTCTGTGCTTTACGGTTTTCCTGGAAATAAACACAAATTTTGTGTTTTGTGCAAATTCTAAAGGTAATAAAACACAAACGTATAAATGGTTCATGAAAAAGCTTAACAACTGTTTTGAACTGTTTGTGCCGACCTTCCCTTACGATGTCCAGCTTTTCTGGAAGAAATGTCCGTCTTAGAAATGTCCTTGTAGTTGTATCTGCGATCTACATAAAATTCAAATGAATATATTTGTGCTTGTGCAGTTTGCTACAGATGCGATTTGCGAGCTCTGACCGTCCAATCAAAGGATGTAAAAATGCTGACGTGTTTAGAAGCCTTTGAGGGAGGGGGGCCTTGTAGTGGGCAATCACAGTCTGATTGGTTAAAACAACAGCGTCAGGCAACATTGAGTTTATATTAAAAAGTCTGCAGTGCTTACAGTGGTGGTCTTATGACATTACATGATGTGTGGGGTGAAATCTGATTGGATAAAAAGTCAAACCTTGACATACAGACACTATGAAATGAATAGAATAGACTATTGGTAATAAATGAATACATATTCAGGAACCCATTAAAATATAAGTGATTCTGATCCTGAGTTTAAGCCAGCAGAGAAGGCCTTGCTGGCCCTGATGGACAACCACTGCTTGAAGAAGTAGTAGCAGTAGTAGTATTTGTAGTGGTGGATCACTGGCCAGAACCTCTTATTATATGTTTGTGAGTTCTAATCCCAACATCACCAAGGCATCACCCTTAAATGCTCAGTGCTGCATAAGAGTGTCTGACAAAAGGCCATTATTTTTATATTGACATAATGTAATAACATAACCTAATGTATTGTAGCTCTAATATTTACAATATTTACATTATAAGTATTGTTGCACTAAATCCTCCGATGTGTCTCTATTGGACCGCAAAGCACCTCGAGACATTTGGGCACAGGAAAACTACCATCGATGATGTGGTCCAACACAAAGTGCTTTTACAACCCTACATCATGTTGATTTACAAGAACAGAATGTGCCTTTCACTTGCCAATAATAACAACCTTCCTATTTATTCATGAAGGACACATTGTAGCTTTTATCAACTTGAAGTTCCACATAATGTAGAAAGTTTACATCAACTCGGTTCCAGTCACGCGCTCACATTCATCGAGATCATCTTGTTGAAAACACACAATTATGCGAGTCATACAATAAGAGAATGAGAAATTCCTGTTTCTCTAGCTGTCAAACTGAGTTCATAAACCATCAATAGAGCATCCCACAGTATCTCCGTTTCTTTAAAAAAAAAAAAAAAGTTTTACAGCGTATCCAAGATTCACCTTACCTTTATCTCCGATTTCAATTGAGCTGATCGTATTTATCATTCATGCATGTTTGCTTGTTTTTTTTTTTTTTTTTTACATAATTTAGCCAAAATCAGTACTTATTTTTCCAGCCATATGTGGTTCTTCACTAAACTGAAGGGACAATTTTATAAAACATCTCCGGATGTGGAAGCATAAAGTGTTCCCTTTGCTTGAACTACGGGACCCAAACCTGTTCCACCTTTTCAGAATTAGGCAATTTATTTTTTTCTTATGTGGTGGTAACGTGCTTCCATAGGAATCGAGAGAAACAAGAGAAAGTTTCCAAAGTTTGAGATCATTCAAACCAAATCGAAGAAAACACTGTACAGTGCGTTTCCTTTTTTCTCTTGTATATATAGTATAAAGAAATAGTACTTCTTATCCGATTACTCGATTAATTGATGGAATAATCAGAGAATCCTTGATTACTAGAATAAACAAAAGCTACAGCCCTACATGACAATACCCCTGTGAAGAGATACTTTAAATGGAAGATCTATTTATAAACACCTTTAAGATGCAGCTGACTGCACCCCAGGCCTCCTCACCTCACATACATCAGTACTTAACTTTACTAACACCCTTGTATCTGAAAGAGGACAAAATTCCAGAATCTGGAGGAACATCTTCCCAGAAGAGTGGGAGTTATAACAATAACAGCAAATGTATAATGAAATGTTCTCTATGTTCTCTATGTGTAATCTATGTTCATTTGCTATTTGCACTACTGGTTAAATGCATTTCATTACTTGAAGAAAGTTGAACCTTGCACCTTTAATACAGTTGAACCTAGCCTAACCCCAACTGAATATCAGCATCTAGTTAAAGAGGTTAGAGGTCAACAGAGTCATCAGTTTTGCTGATTATTCGGCACAGATGGTTGATTGCTGGCTATAAGGAAAAAACTATACAGATATTTTTTCCGGGTTAATGGAGTGGCTGAAGACTAGAGCAGCATAGTGTTTTTATTTGGAGTGTTACTTTTTTCCAGTTTCAATGCACGTCTTATTTCTCTCAATATTTATAAATGATTTCATTTAGCACATATTCATGATTCAGTATTGTTTTGTGTAATAAAGTTCAGCACTATTTTACATGGACTATTCTGCGTTTTTATCCAGTATCTATTAAAAAAATTATTGTATGATCAGTCGGTTGTCAGCAAGTACGAGCCATGCTATCGCTATCAATAAAATCCACTATTGGTCCACCTAAACTCAATACTGTTCAAATTTGTCCATGCGATCTTTAATACTATCAAAAATGCAATCCGCTTATAGCTGTAAAAATGAGCAATGAAAAGCCTTCACACCTGCTCCTCCACCACTTTGGGGTCCATGTCAGGCACCAAGCGAATGGAGAACTTGCCGATGACTTTGCGGCGGGATGACCGTCTTGGCTCCGCCGGCAGAAAAAGCACCCTCGATGCCATGCAGTGAAAGAGAAGGGTACCTCCAGCGGTGCATCAGCACTTGCTCCTACGTGAGAAAGAGAAAACAATAATACAGAGCTGAAATAAAATAAACAAATGACCAGGATTTTGCAAAACACAAAAGTGATTACACACAATCGAACTATAATGACCAAGTATAGAAAACACTGCACTGTGACAGAAACTGGCACAATAGTTCAGTGACTGTCCAGTTATTTATCAAAAAAATGCAAATGTATTAGATGTATAGAAAATAAAGGTACTGTAGAAGAAAGATTCCAGTATTGATATGAGGTAAGAAATCATAACTACAGGAATGTACATATAAACTTCAGATACCATTAATAAGAAAATGTATGTTATGCTTTGTAGAATTTATCAAGATATACATTTTAAATGCATTTTTTCATTAGCAGTGCCATGTTAACACAAACTACCTACAGAATGTCTTTGTTACCAACAATCTGCTCACAAAATGAAATGTTTTTCGATTAAAAATAAAACTTTGGCAAGAAGGGATTGTGTATAGAATGCAGCTGGTGCAATACCTTGTCTACTTATCTCAGAATGCCAACAATTAATTAAATACAACAATAAAGTATTGGAATAGGAATGGTTTAAAAGTTGGAAGCCAAAATATCAGACCTAAGCTGCAGTCACACTACAATTTTTCGCTCAGCAAGGTGCCATTCTCATTTCTCGTGGTGTAGCTCGTAACCTCATGACAGGCCTAGCTACCTGGTGACAATCCAGATCCAAGACCAGGGAGCAGACAAAAAGGCTAAACTTTTTGTTCTATTGACTCCCATTCGATGCATGCAAATAGTGGAGACCAGGAAAGCAAGCCCGGTCTAAAGAAGTGTTGCATTTCACTGCGTTCCAAAGTTCAAGTTGGGTGAAGTCTGACCTGCGACTTCATATCACGTGTAGCTGATTGGAGATTGAGGCGTCACAGTGTGACCTTTTCAGAAAATACAAGATGAAGGAAGCAGTGATCGTAGCTGTGGTGCTACTGCCAGTTTTATACAACCCATCTTAATACATAAATAAATAAATAAATATTAAATTAACCTTTTAATCAGCGCCACGCCAGCGCAACCGATATCCCACTGTTCTCTTGTTCTCTGTTAATGTTTAGCAATAGATTAAATAAAAAGGGACAAGAGTAACCATGACTAACTATACATCATTCTAAACGTCTAAGCAGGACATGGGCAAACTACGGCCCGCGGGTCACACATGGCCTGTTGGTCTTATTAATCCGGCCCGCCGAACGTAACCAAATTATATTAAAATAGGTTCAGGTAAACCTTTTTCAATTTACCTTTCCCCTGTAATGCCCACCTTTCCCCAAAAGATACAGTTCAGCTACATTGACCTTGTTCGCGTGTATTACTCTCTTCTTCTCTTATGAGCCCTTCTGCAAAAATGAGCTTATCAAAGAAAAGAAAAGTGGATAGTGAGCGCCGAGTGTTTAATACAGAGTGGACAACAAAATATTTTTCACTGAAGCCAAGAAACTGTTGTGGTTTTCAAATAGTTCAATATCAGCCGTCACTTTGCTGTGAAGCATGCCAACTACGCTAGCAAGCAGTCAATGCAGGAACGGGCGGCCACGGCTCAGAGGTTGGCAGCCAATTTACAGACTCAGCAACATTTTTTTCCACCGGTAAACAGTGAATCAAAAGTCAAGTACCAAGGCAAGTTTTTAGCTGGCATTCAAATTAGCAAAAGCTAGCAAGCCTTTCTCCGAAGGTGAGTTTTTAAAAGAATGCATGGTCGAGACGGCAGGTGTCTTGTGTCCGGAGAGCCAAGGCTCTTTATTGATGCACTGGCAAAAAAAGATCAACAAGTTGTTGATCTTTTGGCACTTGATAAAACAATGTGAGTTTTTCTGCTGTGTTTATTCAACTGAAATTTTGTAAATTAATTATTAATTTAATGAATGTATTTGGAAAACAGTTTGTACAATGATCCTTCCATATTTATGCTTTGCATAAATATGGAATATATATATATATATATATATATATATATATATATATATATATATATATATATATATATATATATATATAAATAAAAGCTGCCTGGTTTGCAGTGTAACTGCATACACAAACAGACTGCATGTTTTAACAATGTCAGATCGAGTTGCCTCTCATATTCGCAGGAATTCTCCTAAGAAATTTGTTGAACATCTAGCGTGACTGAAACCTCAGTATCACTTTATCAATATGTGGAACCAAAAACAATAGGGAGGGGAATAGGGAGGAAATCATACTTTTTCAAAATACCATACCAATCTCATTTGCGTTAGGTGTCCCTACAAATGCATAGCTTTTTCACAAAAAACAGTAAAACAGAAACTCAGAAGTGTACCTTAGTGCTGTGCAGAAGACGCTGGGCTCCCACGTCTTTGGTGTACTCTTCCAGGTCGAACTCGATCTTCTCATAAAGCTTTCTCTCCTCATTAGTGAGCTCGGCAACACCATCATACATCCCCGGCACAAGGATCTTTCCCTTCTTATCCACCAATGAGCCTAAATCCCAAATCATAGACACAGAAAAAGGTTTATTACATATGAAATATTCAACCCTCGTTGGGGTTAACGTTCTAACCTAACTTCATGTAAAAAAATAGGAAAGGAATTCTTCCTGTTCTTTCCTGTTAGGAAAGGAATTCTTCCCCTCAAGTGCAACCGTTCTGGTGGATCACTGCTGCTCTAACTCACCCATGAGAGTAATCAGGTCAGTCATGGCTTCATGAACAGAGCCACCGAACACTCCAGAATGCAGATCCTTATCGCAGCATTCGACCTGTTCAAGACAAATCTCTGAAGTCACTTGCATATGAGTAAAAACCAGACAAAATAAAAATTCATTCCCTTGTACTAAATCATTTCTAAAAAGGATCTGTTCCTTACCTCTAAAAAGAAGTAGCAGATTCCTCTCAAGCCGTATGTAATGCAGGGTTTGGTCTTCCCCAGCCAGTAGTTGTCCGAGATGCAAACGTAGTCCACGTCTTTAAAGAACGAGTCTTTGCGTGAGAACACCAAATCATCCAAACCCTCAGAGCCGGACTCCTCCATCCCCTCAAAACAGAACTTGATGTTGATGGGCAGCTCCTGCAGCAAAACAACAGCAACTGCATAAATCACATTTCTCTTCTTTTTATTAGTACATTACTCTGATAATTTGGTGCATAATATTACTATTCATTATTCACGTTTAATTAATGTTGATCCATTTGTTTTTGTCACTCATTTTACATTTATTTATTTAAACAACTATTAGTGTATGCTGTTAGTTTATATAATGTTACTTATCAGTGTCATCAAATTGTGGAACAATTTCAGAATAATGTTCCCCCCAAAGTTTTATTACACATACAGTGAGGAAAATATGTATTTAAACACCCTGCTATTTTGCAAGTTCTCCCACTTAGAAATCATGGAGGGGTCTGAAATTGTCATCGTAGGTGCATGTCCACTGTGAGAGACATAATAAAAAAATAAATAAATCCAGAAATCACAATGTATGATTTTTTTAACTATTCATTTGTATGATACAGCTGCAAATAAGTATTTGAACACCTGAGAAAGTCAATGTTAATATTTGGTACAGTAGCCTTTGTTTGCAATTACAGAGGTCAAACATTTCCTGTAGTTTTTCACCAGGTTTGCACATACTGCAGGAGGGATTTTGGCCCACTCCTCCACACAGATCTTTTCTAGATCAGTCAGGTTTCTGGCCTGTCGCTGAGAAACACGGAGTTTGAGCTCCCTCCAAAGATTCTCTATTGGGTTTAGGTCTGGAGACTGGCTAGGCCACGCCAGAACCTCGATATGCTTCTTACAGAGCCACTCCTTGGTTATCCTGGCTGTGTGCTTCAAGTCATTGTCATGTTGGAAGACCCAGCCTCGACCCATCTTCAATGCTCTTACTGAGGGAAGGAGGTTGTTCCCCAAAATCTCGCAATACATGGCCCCGGTCATCCTCTCCTTAATACAGTGCAGTTGCCCTGTCCCATGTGCAGAAAAACACCCCCAAAGCATGATGCTACCACCCCCATGCTTCACAGTAGGAATGGAGTTCTTGGGATGGTACTCATCATTCTTCTTCCTCCAAACACGTTTAGTGGAATTATGACCCAAAAGTTCTATTTTGGTCTCATCTGACCACATGACTTTCTCCCATGACTCCTCTGGTTCATCCAAATGGTCATTCGCAAACTTAAGACGTGCCTGGACATGCTGGTTTAAGCAGGGGAACCTTCCGTGCCATGCATGATTTCAAACCATGTTTTTATCTTTAACATCAGAATGAAAAACCAAGTGATACAGTAAAGCTTAGTCATGAGTTACAGGTCTATTGTTCTACTGGTCTAATCATTAATCAAATGATTAATCAGATGATTATGAAATACTGGTTTTATTGTCTGTAGTGTGGAGCAAAGTGCTAAAGGCTTACCAAGACACAATAAAAAAAATTCAGGAACATATAAAGTACACACACATATGTATGTATATACACTATATTGGAAAAAGTATTGGGTCACCTGGTCATAAGTGTTACGGTATGTGCTTTTTGAGCATCACATTCCACATTTAGTCCCAATTTGCTCTTATAATTCCCTCTACTCTTCTGGGAAGATGTTCCACTAGATTTTGGAGTATGCTTATGGATATTTGTGTTCATCAGCCACAAGGGTGTTATGAAAGGCAGGTACTGATGTAGGTGAGAAGTCCTGGAGTGCAATCAGCATTCCAATTCATCCTAAAGGTGTTCAGCAGGGATAAGATCAGAGCTCTATAGCAGGCCACTCAAGATCTTCCTCTCCAAAGCATGTAAAGCATGTAACCAGATCTTCAAGGAGCTCACTTTGTGAACAAGGGCATTGCCATGCTGGAACAGGTTTTGGGTTTCCTTGCATGTAAACCAGATCTTCAAGGAGCTCACTTTGTGAACAAGGGCATTGCCATGCTGGAACAGGTTTTGGGTTTCCTTGGAAACCCAAAACCTGTTCCAGCATGGCAATGCCCTTGTTCACAAAGTGAGCTCCTTGAAGATCTGGTTTACATGCTTTGTGGTAACAGTTTGGAAAAAACCACATATAGCAGGAAAGGTGTCCCAATACTTTTGCCAATATAATGTGTAATTATATATATGTTATTTTTATTGTCCCAGAATATTGAAAAATGTTTACGTCTTTACCTGTCCTATCTTCTGAAATGCCTCAATGACATTAAACCAGGCGAGCACAGGGCCTTTGTCATCAGTAGATCCACGCCCATAAAGTTTTCCTGCAAGAGAGAAAAATATAATGGAAAAAAAAATTATAATAATTAAATATGTGCATGGAGGTTTTATTTCATGCCTTTTAACAATAATAAAATAAGGCCCATGTACATTATATTTATTAATTTCTTTTATTTGTTTAACAAATGCTAAAATAACGATGTTGAATGTATTTGCATTTTGCACAATTTGTACAACATTTCAAATTTGCCTCATTTATTCGTTTCTTGACATATTATTATTAGTTGGCTTTGAGTTATTTGGATTTCGTGGGACTTTTGAACAATTTGGATGCAAGATAACTGATCAACCATCAGCAGCTTCATTCAACATTCTGGCTTTGTGCCGAGAAGTTCATATGGATTCATTATGCGCTTTTTCAAAGCAACAGAATCGTGACAGGAAATGAGAGTCCCACATTTATCCTCTCTACAGTGTTATGCCATGCACACGTTCTTCACACACTCACTACAGTCTACATAAACACATACATAAACACAGCTTTATGTCTTGTCGCACCTCCCTGTTGTTGAATTGTTTCAGTTGTTCTTAACAGCGGACACAGTCGTTTTCTGTTCTATGTGTTCATGTAAATAAATTGAATCTAAAAACTGGAAAAACCTCACCTACAGTTCATACACCTATTGTGCAACTGTACTGTCTCATTCTGTCATGAGACCAGAATCACAAGAGGAAAAGAGAAACCACTGCGGTGGGGTTTTTTGTCAAGTCAGCAGAAGACAGTCCTGTCACGAGACTGCTGACCTTTATTACGAGGAAAAGTAAAATGACTAGTCAGGGTCAATTGTTGGGGTTTCGATCATCAGCTTGACACTAGATCATCAGCAGAAAATTTCAATTCCACTACCATGCTTACTGTTATTAAAAAAAAGACAGAATGAATGGGTGACCTTTAAATGGCTTAAAGAAAATCTTCAGTTTTGCTTCTATTGCAATTTAGACAATAGACATAATCACAAATGAGCTCTATAAGATTACAAACAGATCTATAATCCCTACAAGCTACTTTCACTATTAAACATAGTTTAAAGTTCTACTGTTGTATTTTTTTATTTTACAATTTCACCCATTGATTTTGCCAAACAAAACTTTTTCTTACTGGAAGATGATGGTTCACCACTATCATTTATGGTTTTAAAAATGTGCTGGACACTTCTCTCATTGCAAAGACTCTCTGAGAATTTAAGAATTAGAATTGTTGATCTCCACAAAGATGACCTAGGCGATAAGAAAATCGCATATGCCCTGGTACGCCCTGGTGAGGAGTAACAAGAAAACTGTTTTGGCTACAGTGAAACATGGTGGTGGTAACATCATGGTCTGAGGCTGCATGAGTACTGCTGGTACTGGAGAGCTACAGTTCATTGAGGAATACATGGGTTCCAACATGTACTGGGACACTCTAAAGCAGAACATGATGCCCTCCCTTCAGAAACTGTGCCAAACAGCAGTTTTCTAACATAAAAACGACCCCAAACACAACGACAAGATGACAACAGCCAAGTGTGTCTCCAGACTTGAACCCTATTGAGCACCTAAGGGTAATCATGAAGCCTTAGTTACACCCCTCTTCTCTTTTTTTTCTTACTGTGTTAGTTGTGAGTCCTGGGAACAAGTAACACCTATAGTGAGGTGTTTAACTAGTACTTACAGAAACTTATTTGAAAAGCTCACACCTCTTACTAAATGTAAATGCTTTTTTAAACGCATGTCTAGTTTTGACTAAAAAGTCAATTCTGCGTACCGTCTCTCTCCACCAAAGTGAAGGGCTCAGAGTCCCAACCATCCTCAATATGCGCAGGTTGGACATCTAGGTGCCCATAGATGCACACAGTCTTCTTGCCCGGGTCAGAACCAAGCCTACCCAGGATTATAGGAGGGAGAGGAATCTCTTCACCGCCTGGCATCTAAGGCGAATACAAACAAAAGAGTACAAGCTCATGGTTGAGGGTTTTTGTATCCAAAGCATACCATTGCGGTTGAATATACAAAATAATTTCACCAGGTAGAAACAAAAAACCTACCTTTTGTTTCCCGATGTCCACCAGCTCGGTCGTCCCGCCCAGCCTCTCTATGTCTTTGGCTGCCATCTCCATCATTTTCTTGATCTCGCCACGTTTCTCGGGCCAGGCCGAGACGCTCTGTACGGCCACCCACTCACCCAGGCGCTGTATTCCACATAACAGGATGTAGTTATTAAATTCATTTCAAATAAACACAAAACAAAGAATATTTGTCTGAAAATGCTCTGAGCATCCAAAAAGGTATTTTGTACCTGGACATATTCATCCTGGTGTTCATCCACGTACTTGAACAGGGCTGGAAGGTAAGACATGGTGCTAATGCCTGGGGCTGGAGTGTCAAGTCTTTCTCCTGGAACTACAAAAACAGACTTTAGATTGCACAGATGGACTTTATAACTGCTATATAATATATAATCTCCACTTCACTATCACATCTGCTGGGTTAATCGATAACCGAGCACAAAATCCAAGATCAGACCAAATTATCATGAAAAGCAAATTTACAGCACAGCATTGATAAAGAGTATCCCTGCATTGTACTGTTACAAAGAAATCATTTAACATATCACACACTCACACACACCATGTGCATGAAAAAAAACTCATCCCAGCTGTCTACAAAGTCGCAAACAAAAAATAATTTAATGATACTTAATATGTGTATAAACGTTTCATTACCTGGATCAGACTAATAACACCCTTTCACGGCAGCCAAATGAGTTTGCGGGATTTCCCTTCGCATTTCCGCGTTATTTCATGCTCCCCAAACCAGCCAATCAAATCACCCCGTTGGTGCTTAGGATTGAATTGACACTTCTGTGGACCAATCAGATTTCGCCTGTACACCGGCAGCGGATACATCACGTGGCGGTGAGCAGCATCACAAAAGAGCTTAAATCAGCAACAGTTGCTGCTGACCAAGTCACATGGCAGGGTTTTTATTTTATCATTTATGAACTAAAAACCTAATTTATTTCAGCTATCAATTATACTTATAATTAATACAGGACGCTACACAAAGAACAGGGTGTATAATTATACAATACTGATAATTATCAGTAATATTAATAATTATCACACAGATAATATGTGATGGAAGAAGGGGAGGGCATTTGAAAGCCTTAAGCAAAGTTTCCTTCCCTCCACCTTTTAGAAAAAAATTAAAATCACTTTATAACCTTTTTATTTAAACAAGCCTGATTGCAGTACTTTTATAAGTATTTAAATATGCATATTAAATCAACTTTAACTGAGGTGAACACTAAAGAAACAAACAAAAAATCCAAAGTCATCAGGATCAGCTCATCTTATTGTTATTCCTTGGCCATGGCCACCCAGCTGCCTGCGATTGCTGTTTTTATTTACGTTTAGTTTAGTTAAAGTTTATTCTGTTTTGAATAAACCAGTAGCAAAAAAGAACGTGGACGCACATTTAAACAGTGATATTACCTGGTTTCACTTCAGGTAAGTGACAGTTTTTTATATTTAATGGAATGTTAGGAAGTTTTCCTATCTAGCTCGAAAGACCATATAAGGATTCTCACTATCTGGTATGCGCTGATCAGGGGATTGTACTCGCCCCAGCCTGTCAGTAAAAACACGATACAGGATTCAGAACACTGTACTTTACTGGGTATAGAATTTGAGGTGATTCTTGCTGTCTTTTGCTAGCTGCTGTTCAGTTGGTTGCGTGATGCAGAATGCATGCCATGGCTCCGTGTTCTGGCCTTTTATACTCTTGATGGAGGACGGTGCACTGTGATGTCATTGCTTGGTAAACTGTATGTCTGCCTCTAGTGGTAAAGCGTGGAAATACAACTGAATAGGAATCCTTTCTTACACTGCTGCCCCCAAATATGCATAGCATATTTGCTTCTAAATCTTAGCTAAAAGTCTATCGGTTTTATCTTGGTGTCGTCTTCAACTGCTATCTCTGGTAGATTAATGAGTCGGGTAACTGGCCGTGTATAATCGACCTTTAACGTTGACCTCTGCAGACCTAACTTGTCCATCTGATCCAGGGAATGTCTTTGACACTCTCCCGATCAACCAAAGGGCTCATGGTAACTGGGGATCAACAATCATGACGACCGGCCCAACTGCAAGGGTTTTAGTCTCTGCATGCCATTTGTGGCGTAGTTGGAGATTGGGTAAGTAGTGTCTCACGAAGCTGATGATCAGTGAGAACTTGACTTTGTCTCCATCTACGTCGTCCTATGTATTCATGGGCAGGGTATATCACTTGAGGTAAAGAGCTGTCTAGCCGCCCTATGAGCAGAAGATTTGGGGTGATTGGGTCTAAATCTGCTACATTGGAGGAGACATAACCTAAAGGTTTGCTATTAAGGATTCCCTCTGTTTCGATAAGTACTGTTTGAAGAACTTCTTCAATTACTGTTTGTGCACCTACTACTGTACGGAGGGCATTTTTAAGAGATCGGATCTCCCTTTCCCAGCTGCCACCAAAGTGAGGGGCATTAGGTAGGTTGAACCGAAATTTGATCTTCTGTTTGGCAAGATGCCGTTGAAGTTCTTGGCTGCAATTCTTTAAGGCATTTCTTAACTCTTTCTCTCCACCCTGGAAGTTAGTGCCTTGATCAGATATCAGTTCTGAGGGGTGCCTCTACTTGTTATAAATCTCCTCAGAGCCATGAGGAAGGAATCAGTGTCTATAGCTGTGAGAAGCTCAATGTGTACACATCGAGTTGTAATTGGTCCTTCAAACCAGATAAGTGTGCTTACTACAGAAGTAGGATGTCAGAACAACCCTCCAGCGAATTTTTTCGTGCTCACGACGCAGAACTGAACCCCCATCCCACCTTACAGACTATGAGGTGCAATACTCTACACAGCGTTCATGTGAACAAAAGAGGAAATGCAGCAAAACAAAGCGAGAGATGAATCGTCTTTTAACCCTAGATGATAGTGATTCTCCTACCTCTAGTTTACGTTGTTTTCTGCTGCATGTCTTGATTGTTGAACTAGTGTATAGGTTTGTTATGGTTATGGAGGCCCTGCCATCCAAATCCTAGTCCCTAGCCAATTACCTGCTCTGCCTATAGCTAGCACCAGCCCTGGATAGAAATATCAGATTATAAGAAGAAGTGCAATATATATTCTAATTGTAATCATCATTAGACCTATTATAATGCGTCTAAATATGTAATAAATGCAATTGCAATTAGAATATATATTGCCATCTCTTCCTATATTTTGTAGTATTCTAATTTTCCATCAGTGTGTGAGAGAGTGAGAGAAAGAGAGAGAGAGTATGTGAGTGAGTGTGTGTGTGAGAAAGAGAGAGAGAGAGAGATGATGAACTGTTTAATCCGCTGTGGTTAATGTACAAGTTTCACCTCCCGATGTTAAAAAAATCTATGTACTTGAGTTAAAGTAGAGATCCACTCGGTAAAATATGACTCCAATAAAAGTAAAAGTGTCCCTTTAAACTGTCACTTGAGTTAAAGTACAAAAGTATTTGCCTTTAAAGTATCCAAAGTACTATGATTTATTATGGCTATAATGTTCCTATTATCATTTTAATTACAAGACTCTTTGCTAAATCAACTCAGTTTATGTGAAAAGACTGTAATTTTACTCAGCACAATGATTTATTTCAATATAATGATATTAATGAGTCAAACACTGATTGATACCTAATAAAATTTCATGAGCCCTCAAAACCTTTTCAACTGCATTAAAATATGGTCACGGGTGTTGTGGCAAGTTAGAGTCAGGAGTTTCTTCCATTTTTATTCCTCTCTAAAGTTTTTGTTAAACTGACACTGAACTGTATGTTCATACTAAGCACAAACCACCAACTGGCACTTATATTGACCAGTTACATTTTTATCCACTCATGAATAAAAAGGATTGACTGATTACGTTACGTTAAAGTAAAAATTCCCTAAATGGAAATACTTTAGTAAAGTACAGATACATGAAAAAGTTGCTTAAGTACAGTAATAAATTACATTTACTTCATTACTGTACACTGCTTGTGTTAGATTAAAGTAGATTGCTAGTTGCTAGTCAGTATCCAGCCCTCTCCTCACTGTAACATGTGGGTATATCACTTGAGGTAAAGAGCTGTCTAGCCGCCCTATGAGCAGAAGATTTGGGGTGATTGGGTCTAAATCTGCTACATTGGAGGAGACATAACCTAAAGGTTTGCTATTAAGGATTCCCTCTGTTTCGATAAGTACTGTTTGAAGAACTTCTTCAATTACTGTTTGTGCACCTACTACTGTACGGAGGGCATTTTTAAGAGATCGGATCTCCCTTTCCCAGCTGCCACCAAAGTGAGGGGCATTAGGTAGGTTGAACCGAAATTTGATCTTCTGTTTGGCAAGATGCCGTTGAAGTTCTTGGCTGCAATTCTTTAAGGCATTTCTTAACTCTTTCTCTCCACCCTGGAAGTTAGTGCCTCGATCAGATATCAGTTCTGAGGGGGTGCCTCTACTTGTTATAAATCTCCTCAGAGCCATGAGGAAGGAATCAGTGTCTATAGCTGTGAGAAGCTCATTGTGTACACATCGAGTTGTAATTGGTCCTTCAAACCAGATAAGTGTGCTTACTACAGAAGAAGGATGTCAGAACAACCCTCCAGCGAATTTTTTCGCGCTCACGACGCAGAACTGAACCCCCATCCCACCTTACAGACTATGAGGTGCAATACTCTACACAGCGTTCATGTGAACAAAAAGAGGAAATGCAGCAAAACAAAACGAGAGATGAATCTCGTCTTTTAACCCTAGATGATAGTGATTCTCCTACCTCTAGTTTACGTTGTTTTCTGCTGCATGTCTTGATTGTTGAACTAGTGTATAGGTTTGTTATGGTTATGGAGGCCCTGCCATCCAAATCCTAGTCCCTAGCCAATTACCTGCTCTGCCTATAGCTAGCACCAGCCCTGGATAGAAATATCAGATTATAAGAAGAGAAGTGCAATATATATTCTAATTGTAATCATCATTAGACCTATTATAATGCGTCTAAATATGTAATAAATGCAATTGCAATTAGAATATATATTGCCATCTCTTCCTATATTTTGTAGTATTCTAATTTTCCATCAGTGTGTGAGAGAGTGAGAGAAAGAGAGAGAGAGTATGTGAGTGAGTGTGTGTGTGAGAAAGAGAGAGAGAGAGAGATGATGAACTGTTTAATCCGCTGTGGTTAATGTACAAGTTTCACCTCCCAATGTTAAAAAAATCCATGTACTTGAGTTAAAGTAGAGATCCACTCGGTAAAATATGACTCCAATAAAAGTAAAAGTGTCCCTTTAAACTGTCACTTGAGTTAAAGTACAAAAGTATTTGCCTTTAAAGTATTCAAAGTACTATGATTTATTATGGCTATAATGTTCCTATTATCATTTTAATTACAAGACTCTTTGCTAAATCAACTCAGTTTATGTGAAAAGACTGTAATTTTACTCAGCACAATGATTTATTTCAATATAATGATATTAATGAGTCAAACACTGATTGATACCTAATAAAATTTCATGAGCCCCCAAAACCTTTTCAACTGCATAAAAATATGGTCACGGGTGTTGTGGCAAGTTAGAGTCAGGAGTTTCTTCCATTTTTTATTCCTCTCTAAAGTTTTTGTTAAACTGACACTAAACTGTATGTTCATACTAAGCACATACCACCAACTGGCACTTATATTGACCAGTTACATTTTTATCCACTCATGAATAAAAAGGATTGACTGATTACGTTACGTTAAAGTAAAAATTCCCTAAATGGAAATACTTTAGTAAAGTACAGATACATGAAAAAGTTGCTTAAGTACAGTAATAAATTACATTTACTTCACTACTGTACACTGCTTGTGTTAGATTAAAGTAGATTGCTAGTTGCTAGTCAGTATCCAGCCCTCTCCTCACTGTAACATGTGGGACACTGTAAAACAATCCCTTTTTTTATTAATAATAATAAAGCATACTACAGTACAAACAAGAAGATAAGTCCAGAATACGAACGTAATGTGTTTATTTATGATCCTCGTAGTTTGGGAAGTCAAGTTAGGAAGCGATACAGCAGCAACGTTATGTGGATAGCAAGAAGAACTGGATAAAGAAATGGGTATTTTGAATGGCGAATTTAGCTTTAAAACCCTGCCAGATAGTTTTCTTAACAAGACTTGACTGTATTGCACGCCCCACTTATTTCCACAGTTTATTTAGCTTGATAAATGGATTTTTTTGTTTTGATCTTATTTAGCAGAAGGTAATGTGAGAAGGTTTTGTGAGCCTTGATTTTCTACCTTGTACAGTTAGACACAATTTCATAGTGTGAGGTTATTTGCTTTAAGTGTGAAAAATCCAGGGAATAATTCACTTCTACAATGTGCCTCTTGTTGTGATACTTCATTTGTTTGTTGAGCTGCTTTATAATACAAGGGATTTTTAGTTAATCCTTACAAGTTTAAAGCTAGACACTACATTGTTTTGGTAATACTAAGTGATGTTACATTCAAGTGAACATGCCTATTTGTTTTTGCTTGAGTTTGCAATCTTATGCTTTTAGCATATTTTTTGAGCCTGCTGTAAATGCTGTATTGTTGTAATAAACATATTATATTTGTTCTCAAAAAGAGTACTAAAAACTTGAAAAATATCCAAAACAGAAGAAAAAAAAATGCTAATCATTTGCGATTAATTGCGAGTTAAATAACTATGGACAATAATGTTAATCGCAACTAAATATTTTAATCGACTGACAGCCCCAATATATATATATATATATATATATATATATATATATAATGATGGGTCCATGGTGGGCTCTAAGTGGGGCCTGTATAGGTGTTCTTTATATGGGCCCATTTGGGTCCCAAATAGGTGTTAAAAATGGGGCCAAAATGGGCTACAAAAAGGACCCTTATGGGGCCCACATGACTTAATCATGGGTCAACCCACAAATGGCCCCTTTATGGGGTTGTTATGGGACCACATTGGGTAAGAATTGGGTCCCATTTATTAATTTCATAATTGATTTCTCTGGGTGAACTTAATGTGTACTTAATCTTACTATGTAAAATCCACTGTCAAACCATTTCAAACCTCATTTACAATGTAAAACTGTGCCTGACCAAACAAAGAACTAATATTAGTTGATTTTATGTGCTGCTCTATGTATAAAATTACATGGCTGGGTATTTGAACTGTGAAAAATAAATGACTTCAACTCAGAATGTGTAAATCACATTTAATTTAAATTAATTCAAGTAAAAAAACAGGAAACAGGAATAACAGAATTACTGAGTAAAATAGTTCACTGGTGGGTCTTATGCAGGTTCCTCGGCTGCACACCTACAAAACATTAAAGAAAGAGAAGACAGAAAAGGCAATTTAGTACATTTTAAAATACTACCATTCACAGCAGCATCTAAAAAAACATGCATCAATATAATTCAGACAGATCCCAGAATCTCATCAGTGAATTGTTCCCACCTCTGCCCCACACAGTAATAACTTGTGCCGGGGGACCAGTCATGAAATCCAAAACTTATGAATGTAACAATTAAAATATCAACCTTGCGTCTGAACTTGACTCTTAAACGAATATTTGGCCATTGACAAAAGCCAGTGATTGAACAATGATTCTGATCAGCTGAAAGATGTAAGTTACACCTCGGATCACGGTGGCCCAGAAAGTTCAACGCACTGCAACTGAAGAAAACATAGCAGATAGAAAAAACACCAGCAAATCAAGAAAACATCTTCATCAGTTAAACAACATGAGCTGCAAATCCTCACAACACAACTAAATACAGAAACGTCCTGCAAATCCTCACAACACAACTAAATACAGAAATGTCTTGCAAATCCTCACAACACAACACAATTAATTTGCACTGCAAATAGCACAGACTACAAAATAAATGTTTCATGGGGACCCCAACAAGTGACGACTCCGGGACTGCTTGTTCAGTGTCTATTCATCAGTGGTGTTGATGATCTGAAAGGTGAGATTTTTGTTTATTTTAACATCATGATCATGATTCCTTGGCTTTGCCAGTTAACATAACGTTTTACAGTTAATTGTGTATTTCATCAGCTTATTAAGGATAATAATATCCAAAAGGCCAAGGAATCATACAAACAATGATAAAATAAACAAACAACTCACCTTTCAGGTCACACACATCAACACCAGTGGCGAATAGACATTGAACAATGAGCAGTCCCAGACGGGTTTGTCACTTGTTGTGGTCCCCTGGAAACATTTATTTTGTGATCTGTGCTATTTGGTTGTGTTGTGAGGATTTGCAGCGTGTTTCTGTGTTTGGTTGCATTGTGAGGGTTTGCAGCACATGTGTAGTCAAACTGATAACGTTTTTTTTATTTTTTATTATTTGCTGGTGTTTTTTTTCTATTTGCATGTGTTTTCTTAAGTTGCAGCACGTTGAGCTCTCTCAGCCACCGTATAGAATGCCTTGAGGATAAGTATTTATAGTATTTATATAATATAAGATATTTTTTTATTTCAGGGTGGAGTATTCCTTTAATTAAAACAGAGGCAAAAACAGTGATTGGGATAAAATATTATTAATTGTGCAGCCCTAGCTATAGGTTATATGACTTACACTTCCGGCTGTACTGCCCTCCAATTATGGTCCGCTGAGCTCTCAAAGCATGGTTGCCTTCTCTGTCTCTTGCATTTGTGAACCATTTACCAAGTGCTTTCTCCAGCTCTTTCTTACTGACCGTTTTCAGCAAAGGGTCTGCTTCAGGCTGCCTGTAAAGCAAAACAATTTATATAAAGTAAAGCATGCTACTGCATCAACCAGGGCACAATCCATTATTTGTATACATGCAAGTTACATGAGCATAAGACTATCAGTCAAAAAAAATAAAAAAAAGACAAAAAATTACAATCATAAGCACCGTCTAATCCACCATTTGCCCAAACTGTGGTACATTGCAAAAAAATGTACCATATTTTTAGCAATGTTTAGAAATGATATAAATATGAACTTTTTTTTCAATCACCTCTACCTATTCCACCTAAATCACATTAAAATAATGTTAAGTATTGTCACCGTTTCCTCAGAGCTTTTCTCTGTGTATTGTATATACACATGTTATAAAGGTGGTGAAAGAGAAAGAGACTCCACAGTGCTTTTACTGTTTCACCCTCCTGTTATCATGAGGAGACTATATGGAGAAAACACGGGTGAAAATGGTTTGAGAAGTCATATATATTTCCAGATTTTAGTAGACAACGTCCTAGTTATCTGCTAATCGTTAAGAATGTTCAGTTTTCCACAGGTGTTTATCTCTGAGGTAAACCAGTTCACTCTCCACACTGACCTTCTTTATATCGTGCCTGTAACTTTAATTACCACAAATCTTTCAGCAGTATACATTAAATGAAAGCAAACAGTAAAATGTGATTAATTTAAAACAAAAGATAATTTCTTATCTTGACAGAGAGGTCAGGTTCTCCAGGTCAGGTCAGGTCAGGTTATCCAGGTCAGGTCAGGTTATCCAGGTCAGGTTATCCAGGTCAGGTCAGGTCAGGTTATCCAGGTCAGGTCAGGTTATCCAGGTCAGGTTATCCAGGTCAGGTCAGGTTATCCAGGTCAGGTTATCCAGGTCAGGTCAGGTTATCCAGGTCAGGTCAGGTTATCCAGGTCAGGTCAGGTCAGGTCAGGTTATCCAGGTCAGGTCAGGTCAGGTTATCCAGGTCAGGTCAGGTTATCCAGGTCAGGTCAGGTCAGGTCAGGTTATCCAGGTCAGGTCAGGTTATCCAGGTCAGGTCAGGTCAGGTTATCCAGGTCAGGTCAGGTTATCCAGGTCAGGTCAGGTCAGGTTCTCCAGGTCAGGTCAGGTGCTACTGTTTAGTGAGTGATGACCGTTTCTTCAGAATCAGAAGGCGGGAATACAGGAGCCAATGGGAGACTCTGTGAGCTGCACAACCGATTTTATTTTATTTATTTATTTATTTTTATGTTTTTTTTTTTGTTTTTTTTACTAAAGTAATATGTTATTGGTAATATATAAAATTTTTGTATCGATCATATAAAACACACAAAAAAACATAAATTGAATTTATTATCAATTGAATAATATAGCTAAATATTGCCCAAATGTGGCCCATACAGGGCCCTTGAATAAACAAAATGGGCAACCTAACTGGGACCCACAACCCTGACTAAGCTGGGGCCCACATTCAGCCCATCAAAGTGCCTACTCATGCCCATGTGATGCCCATATAACCTAGATAAATCCCATGTGGGGCCCACACGGAAATGTTGGCTGGGTACTTCAATTTGAAGTAACTGCTATAGGATTTCACGCTTCTTTTCAAATGTTTTATGCGAAACATTCTAAAACGCTTAATATGAGAAAGCTTAACGTGGCCTAATGCATAAGACAACAGGCCAAACTCCTTACATCAATAATAAAGCACAGACAAGCACATGAGTCTAGAATACGAGTTAAATGCATTTAATCTCATAGTAAACTGCTAAGGAAAAAGCTTAATGTGGCTTAATGCAATAAGAGAGCGGATTTAAAAGATCAAACTGCTTGTCTGTACACAGTATGCTTTATTATTAGTGTTTACTGAGTTTGGTCTTTTAAAAACGCTGTCTAAAGCGCTTTTCAAGTTAAGCGTTTTAGAATGTCCCCTAAACACTTACATTTTTCGACAGCAAGTTACTTTCTGGTCCGAGAGAGCATGAACAACAAGGTCCTAGTTTTGATTTAGACATATTTAATCGCAATAATAAATAAACTGCTGCAAAAACGCTGTGTATACCGCTGTGGCCTGGGTTCGATCCCCGGTCAGGGACCGACCCCAGCCACTTTCAGTGCTGGTCCCAAGCCCGGATAAATGGGGAGGGTCACGTTAGGAAGGGCATCCAGCTTAAAAACATGTGCCAAATCAAACATGCGGAGGATCCGCTGTGGCGACCCCTAACGGGAAAAGCCGAAAGAAAGCCGAAAGAAAGTTTAATAACGCTGTGTATAAGCCGTCTCCTGACAATGTTTTGAATGTGCACGTTAGAACAAAGCGTCCAAGGAACAAAGACGTCAATTCCTTACATGAACAAATGGCTGTTGAAATTAGTAATGGGAAGTTCGGATAAATTTACTGACTTGGTTCTTTGAAATTCATTCTTTAAAATAAAGAATTTTTTTTTTAATCTTTTAGTTCATTTCGTTCCTTTAAACAGAAATAATATAAAATGTTAGATTTTTAATAAGAAGATCTTCAAACACGTCTACATACAAATCTTTGACTATAGTCCCATTAATGAAAATATGACAATTCAGCTAAGGACAAATTATGATAGACAAAAAAAGCTTCCCCTCTCATATTCTTTATGTGTTGTTAGTTCTTTTTTCACAGTAATCCCATAATTATTGTAACAATAAAGTCAATGGATAAAGAAACCGGACCAAAAAAGCCCTGATCTATTGCATTGTGTAGCGTATTTGGGAGTTGGGAAAAAGGATGGAACAACTTGGACCAGTGGACTTGAGATTAACTACTCAATTCCAACTTCCGGTGTAATGCACTGCATAGCGTATATGGGAGTCACTAATGTACATAACCTATGAAGATTTTGCATTGGTTTGCTCATAAAATAGAAAGTGAAGGGATCACTTTTTGAGATGACTTGTTCTTCTGAGTCACATTAAAGACTAGTTCAAAATGAAGAAAACATTCATGAAAGACCATCACTAGTTGAATCGGTCAATACCGATGCGAATCTGTGAATCTTATTATCCCTTTCACGCGCACATACATACACCATCAGCTGATCTCCAAAGATATTTTTCAAACGATATTGGCCCGTTTTGTATACAAACAGTTGGAGACCCCTCCCTTGCCCAAGATAACTGTCGAATTCCAAAATAAGTGCTTCCTGAGCCTACAGCTAATAATTATAAAGTAGGTTCCACCCTTGCATTATAAGCTTTATATTTACTTTGCTTTTAAACATGCCATCACATCACAGAACAATAGACTTCAAATAGGAACATATTCAAAAACCATCAGAAAAACTTTGGCCGAAAGCCGACAACACGTTCAGGATTTTCTGCAGAATCAGAGGGGATTTTACAGGAAGGTCAGGCTACCAAACCTGTTCTTTTGAATTGGGTCTGAATCACGTACATAGCATTAATATCAGAACTTTAAAATAATATTATTGCACATCAGTCTTATCTGCAAAGTTCTCGTGTATGTGCCGGTTTTCATTCCAGGAAAAAGCCACAACCCTGTTTACATTCCAACCTGTTTCCCTCTTTGTCATGTTCATAGAAGAGCTCAATATGAAACAAAAGTTATGTTTGTTTACTAGCGTATTTTACATTGAAAAATCTCATATACAAAGTACATAATCGTCACATGTACGTTACAGCACAGTCAAATTCTTTCTTTACACGTCCCAGCGATGTTAGGAAGATGGGTCAGAGCTCAGGGTCAGCCATGATACAGCACAGACGGTCAAAGGCCTTGCACAAGGGCCAAAGAGTGGGAGCTTAGCAATACCAGGCATTAAACTGCCCTTCTGATCAGCATTTGGCAGATGCCCTTATCCAGAGCGACTTATATTTAAATAATTTATACAACTGAGCAGCTATGGTGTTAAGGGCCTTGCTAAAGGGCTCAGAAGTGGGAGCTTAGAGTGGCTGGAATTTGAACTCCAGCAACTTCAACCATATACAGTTGGTACATGATACAGTGAAACAAAACCATGTAGTCTGAGAAGTTGTTATACAGTCTGGTCACAAGCATCTAATAGCATCAGAACCAGAAACCATCAACGTACAACCCCCGATTCCAAAAACGTTGCAAAATGTAAATAAAATAACAGAATGCAATGATTTGTTAATCTCATAAACCCATATTCTATTCACAATAAAACAAAAATAAAAACATATCAAACGGTTAAAATGAGCATATATACCATTTAAAGGGGAAAAAAGATCAATAATGTCTGCAACAAATTACAAAAAAGTTGGCCATGTTTACTGCTGTGTAGCATCACATCATCACGAACTGAGGTGACCAGGTGAGGAATGTTGTCCCATACAGTATGTTGTTGATACAGGATTCTGGCTGCTCGACAGTTCTGGGTGTCCTTTTTTGTTGTGTTTTTCGTTTCATGATGCGTCAAATGTTTTTAAAATGTGAAAGGTCTAGACTGCAGCCAGGTCAGTTCAGCACCCAAACTCTTCTACTACAAAGCAATGCTACTATAACAGACTCAGTATGCAGTTAGCATTGTCTTGCTCAAATATTCCTTTCCTAAAAAAACAAAAACAAAACGGTTTCTGGGTGCAACATTTGTTACTATAAAACCTGTATATACAGTTCATCATTGATGGAGCCTTATCAAATGTGCAAACTGCCCATTCCACATATAGTAACCTACTCCCATACCATCAGACATTGGGCTTTTTTAACTGAGCGCTGATAACAAGCCAGATGGTCCCTCTCCCCTTTAGTCTGAAGGGCGTGATGTCCATGGTTTCAAAAAATATATTTAGATTCGTCTGACCACAGAACAATTTTCCACTTTGCCTCAGTACGTTTTGGCCCAGAGAGGATAGTGGCTTTCTCGATCATGTTCACACATGCCTACTTCTGTGCATGATGGGGATTTAACCTGCATTCATGAATGACATGGAACATTTCTGAAGGTTTTCATGAGGTTTTTCTTTGAAATGGTGGGGTTTATAAGATTAAAAAATCATTGCATTCGGTTTTTATTAACATTTTACACGGTGTCCCAGCTCTCTTTCAATTGAGTTGTACTTATAGACAGTGTGAAAACATCTACTGTAGATGAAGCTGAATGAATGAAGTCCCAGCCAGTGTGCAGTACAGTAAATCAACAACTGTGAATGGAAAATTCTTACGTGAAAAAAATGCTCTTTTTTTCTTGGGCCTATTTATTGTTAAATGTTTTATAAAGGAGTTCTAGACCCTCAGTGCTAACGTAAACCTGGCGAAAACCATAAAAGCAAACATGCTGTAACTATATTTTATAGGACCTGATTTTCTGTGATTTCCCACTATTGTTTGTTTCTCACAGACCAGCAGTTTGATGAAATGAGCTACTGCTTCCTGCTTCCTGTTTTTTAAATTACTTTTCAAATGGATGACGTTATTGAAATAAGAAGTAACCTGTTTGAAGTGCTTCCTGTTTAGTAAGTGAAACCGACTCATACTTTTGTTGTCTATACGTAAACCTGCTGATAACATGCTACAAAGTTTGTGAAAAAGATTTTGTGAAGAAATTTGTGAAGTCTACTGTACAATAAATTTGATTGTTTCTCATTGTTTACATTTGAGGAATTTGGCAGACACCCTTATCCAGAGCGAGAAGTGGCCACTTGGTGTGAACTCATGACCATTGGAGACCTTTGGAGCGGAAGTCGAATGCCTTAACTACTAAGCTACCACCATTGTTCTATAAGTTCCACTAGAACTTTGAAAATAAAACTGCATGAGTTAAGCTGATTACAGACAAGTTTTCTATTTATTTATTTACATTTTATAAAATCATAAATGAGAGAAACCATGCCAGCTTTAATTTTCATATCATGTTTGCTACAATCCAATATTCATTTTCAGGCCATGGCTCTAAGTCTTGCTTGATTTTCAGCCCTTCTATAGAAAATATTTGGGTTCCTCTGCAGTAGACTCTATGTCCGAACACTTCTTAAGTATTCCAGGAACATCCCAGCTTCTGTTTAATGTGTTTTTAGGTGTAGTGTGTAGACTCCTAGTGGTAAAACTCTTTCCATTGACAACATAATTGGTATTATTTATTTTTATTAACAATGAAAAAATTTAATTATTATATAATTGTAGTCCATTGATTTACAATCTTTTCCACAAAGGGCTGGTGTGGGTGCAGGTTTTTATTACAACCAAACATTGGACACACCTGATAGCTATTGAAAAAAAACAGCATTAGTTCTTCTAGGTACACTTGCTCACAATTTTTGAAGGACCTTGGCAGGTAGGTTGTTTCAAACACCTCGGAGAAAAACCCACAGACATTCTGTGAATGTTGCCTGCCTCAAATCCTTCTGTCTCTTCATGTCATCCCCAGACAGATTTAATGATGTTGAGATCAGGACTCTGTGGGAGCCAGTTATGACTTCCAGAACTCCTTGTTCTCCCCACGCTGAAGATAGTTCTTAATGACAGTAGCTGTATGTTTGTGGTCGTTGTCCTTCTGCAGAATAGATTTGGGGTCAATCAGACACCTTCCTGATGGCATTGTGCGCTCAGGAAGGTGTCTGATTGACCCCAAATCTATTCTGCAGAAACTGTGTTCAAGTGTATGTTTTGCCAGATGGTGGTGAATAATGTGTTTATAAAGCTTTTTTTATGCACAATGGGTTTGTTGTGTTGGAACAGGTCTGGGCTGGGCCCTTTCACTTCAATAAAGTAACAGCATCAAAAGACACGAAGAACGAAAATGCCTTTTGGGGTATTCAAAGACACTCATATCTAGGAACACCTATATAGTGATGATAATAGTAAGAATAACATATTTATAAAATGGCAGGGACTCATTCCTAAGGTAATATGCCACCGGTTAGTACATTTATTTTGAAACAGAAAAAGGAGATTGATTCAAATTTGCAATTGAATAGCTGATAAGGAAAAGAGCATTGCGCTTGTCATGATGAAAACTTGCTGTTACTTTTTGGTTTTATTTTTTATTTTACATTGTTTGAGCTGAGATAGTATACAGTATACTCTAAATCTGTTATCAATATCTCAAAGTAAAGATTATTATTTGTTTTATACTTTTATTTACATTAATGTTCTGTGTAATTGCAAATGTATAGCTTTCAGAACTACATAATATCAGGGAAAAATGTAAGGACTCTATATTTTGGTGGAATATGTAATAAATGTAGTTAACTAATATAACACAATTTTAATGATAGTTAAGTTGAACACATTAAATTAATTCATTAAATAAATAAAAGTAATAACTTGCATTTAAAAGCAAAAAGAAAATCAGAATAAAATAATCAGAAACAAATGCGTCATATTAACTTTTGTAAAGTGGGGGTGGGAAACTGCACACCTAGCTGTCAATCATCCCAGATTCACCTGTTGATTGGCTATGCTCTTCAAACCAATTAAACAACATACTTTGTAGAAGAATTGAGTGTTTAATACTCCAAATAGTGCACACTTTTTATATTTGAGACTTAGCTCATGGAAAGCTCCTCCTCCTGGACCATCAAAGGCGGTGCATCACAGAAATAATAGTACCTGGGGATAAATAGGATGCCTGCTGAAGCGACATCTGGGGAAAGTTTATTTCCAGATACTGTGCATTATTGCTTACTGCTGAAATGGAAGAAATACATGAAGATGTGTTGGTGGGAAGGACACAGCTGCTGCAGCTCATGCTCAAAGGAGACTGGACAGCACTGGAGAAAATCCTAAAGGGAATAGAGAAGGTCAAGGCTGAAGTGTCTTATGTGGATGAGGTGAGAGCTTTACAGGGTCGTTTCTGCACTTTGAACTGCAGTATATTTTAACTATTGTTTTTTATATTAACTTTATTTTGTGCTTGTGTGACTTTGTCCCTGCCCTGTACACTATGTAGCAAAAAGTTTGTGCATTAGATTGGAACAGCTCATTCCATATTTATTAGTCTCTTTTTCTTCTTATAATAACCTCCACTCTTCTGGGAAGATGTTCCACTATAATTTTGTGGAAATTTGTGCTCATCCATCCACAAGGGTGTTAGAAAGTCAGGTCCTGATGTAGGTGAGGTGAGGAGGCCTCGGGTGCAGTCAGCGTTCACATTCATCCCAAAGGCGTTCAATAGTGTGGGAGCTCTAAAGCAGGAGATCCTCCACTCCAGCCCATGTAAAGTATATCTTCATGGAGCTGGCTTTGTGCGCAGGGGCATTGTCATGCTGGAACAGGTTTGGGTCTCCTAGTTCAAGTGAAGTTTCATGGCACCACGTTCAGAGACGTCCTACATGATTTTGTGCCAAATTGTGGTAATAATTTTGGAAAGAATCACATATGCCTGGAAAAGTCAGGTGTTCCATCTTTTGTCCATTTGTTTATATAAGGTATGTTCCATCCTTTTTGTGGAATTCCCAAACATCCAATTTCGGAACACAGACTGATAAAGGACGAAGAATCACCAAGCATGTGTTAAATATATAAAACATATAATATATTTAATATAATAATATTATTATAGTAAATAGTAATATAATATGTAATAATATTAATAGTAATAATTATATATATACATTGTAACGCAAAATTCTGTCCTTATTGTAACTTTAAAACATACATTGTATTTAATTTCTTCAAAACTTGAATTATGAAAAGAAAGGAAAAAACATCTTATTTATTCCAAATTAAAGTGAATTGAAGTTATGAAGCATTATTAAATATAAAATTTTCTCTTTCTTTTTTTTTAAGGACTTTGGCCTAAGCCTTCTGATGGTTGCTGTGCAAAAAGACCGTCTATCTGTAGTAAAGAGATTGCTGGAGCTGGAAGTGAGTCCTGAAGAAAAGACTAAGGTAAGATCACTGAGGTGTTTCAGATGCTGAGGCAGACACATAAGGGACATGGTTACATCCTAGCACACATGTACAGTTATACAGTAAATGATGAACATTTGATGAAAAGGGACTCCTGTGAATAACGTGTAAAATATCTGTTTTTGATTGAAAATTGGCATCTAATTGTAGATTTGGAGACTTGCTAACCCCCGAAATTCTTCAAATCTATGATAATTGTAGCATTCATACTCATTCTAACCATCTTCCTTATAATGCATTGTTTACAGCTCATGGCAAATAGCAGTGTTTTAAACACTATTGGGTTTGAGAATTCAACAGCACTGCGCTATGTCTAGAGATTTTCTTATTTTCTATCGTCCAACATGTTAGATTAGCATCTCAGCTGCAGCCCATTGATTAGTCTGAAGCCACAGGAAGTAGCAAGTTGTGTGTGAATGCAGAAGAAGACATAGCAGGAACTGTGTGCATTGTAAAGAGTAGAACTGTGTCTCCTTTTCTTTTTTTTTTAAAAAGACAATGAGTTTTTCTGCTAGTTCAGATCATTATTAACATGTGACATAAATCAGGTTGGGTTTGTCTCGTAGCTGCTGAGTGTTTTTACTAAAGCCTCAGTCTAGTAAACTACTGGATCCTGTCTCAAACTCTGCCAGCAGATTTTAAAGATTCCTTGATGACTAAAATAACCATGTGGGAACTTGGATGTAATTTACACCCTTTTTCTGGTGTTGTGATGAAATTTAGTAGTGCCCATGCCCTGTCTGGGACGCTCTGAAGCAGACAGTCATGTCATTTTAGGGACTAAGAAAGATTTGAATTTCAAACTAATAGGAATCAGGATGCCATGTGTGGTCATGCCAGCAAGCTCTTTGTCTTTTCTGGCATGCCAAAGCCCACAAGATGAGAAAATCAGAGTGGGATTTTTTTTACTGTTAAAGCATAGACAGATTACTTTTTCATTTAAAAAATGCAGCGAGACAATATCGACTGAAGTTCTGAAATTGGTCATGCTGGAGGAGAACAGAGCGCAAATTACTGATTACTGATTTATTACTGTAAAGCTGCTTTAACTCAATGTGCATTGTTAAAAGTGCTATACAAAAAGTAACTGAAACAAATTGAATATAGAGGTTGACAACGCTGACTTTACAGCATTCATGAAAGAGGCAGATGGTAATGAGTGAGTTGTGGGTCTTAATTGCAGTCCTTGTATATGGAGGGTCTTAAGAATAATTTTCTGAATGGATCAGTGTCAGTGTGCAGGAGTGGTGGGTTTAGAGTTCCTGGCAGTAGAGCTTGTGAGTCAACCATTGGCTGGGAATTGCAGCAGATCAGGGTCCTCCTCTGCCAATGATAGAATTTCATTTTCCTTTTGCACCAAATTTTTCACATATAGCAATAGAAACATTTATTCCCAAATGTAATTAAATGAAAATTAAATACAGAAATACTTTGCCATTTTACATATTGCATTTAAATAGAATTTTGGTATTTTACCTATATGCTTCCATAAGTTAATTCTGGCTTATAATACATGTACTGTATTGTTGGATAAAACATCATGGCTTTTATATGGGATGGAGAATTCAGTTGGCTTGAATTGCATCCTATAAAACTATTTGGTTTAAATCTAGCTAATGTTTTAAAATGTTGTAAAGTTTTAAATGCATGCATACAGTAGGGCATATCCTACACCAATCATAGGCCTAGCACATTCTACACCTTTAACACACAAAATGGCTAGGGCTATTATTTCTTATTTATTTCTGTAATGCTAAAGTTACTGGAACTTGTTTTGGGTTTGTAAGAAAGGTTCATAGTCTCTGTCAGCTCTCATAAGAACAACCTGTCTGTTTATTATATGATGAAAACCCTTGCTCAAGTTTATTGTAGGTATAAATGTGCTTACATAATCGCTTTTATTTTATAATAACATAGTTTTAATAGGATAAATCAAGTACAAGCGAGCTACAGAAAGGACTTAAATAAGGACATTATTTCTGTAAGATCTAATCAGAGACAACATCTCTAGGTTACGAACGTAACCCTAGTTCCCCGAAGGAACAAGACGCTGCGTCGAAACGCTATGGGAACGCCCCTGCGTGACCACGCTCTGAACCACGTGTGAAATCTAGCCAATAGGCAAGCCGTGACGTCATAGACAGGCGACGTCGCGCAAACCAGGAAGCTACAAGATGGCTGTGCGGTGGTAGCGACATTAGCTTCTGCAAAGAGAGAAGGTAAGCGCCGCAGGGACGCAGGGAGTGCGTCCTTCAGGAACTCGAGCTGCGTCGAAACGCTATGGGAACAAGTGTCCAATCACGCCACACTGACCAGACCCTGCCAAAAGAGTGAGGGCCTCGGCACCAGCACGCAGGACAGAGGAGCCCGGGGTGGCTCTGAGGCCAAGGCCATAAAACCTGACAAAGGTCAGCGGGGTGGACCAACCCGCTGCGTCACAGACATCCCGGAGTGACACTCCAGTGAACCCGGCCGCAGAGGCCGCCACACTCCGGCGGAGCGAGCCCTGACCGTGATCAGAGCGGGGACCAGGACTCGCAGCCGAACAACTGCACCCACCACCTCCAAGGACTCGTCCTGTGGAGATAAGCACCCAGTGCTCACACTGGACACAGCTGTGCCTCGTAACCCCTGGTCGGTGGCTATAAACAGAGGAGGGCAGAATGCCTGTAACACGACACATCGTGTGGGAGCACCCAACCTCGTGTAAAGAAACACTCTGGCCATGCCAGGGGGCAACACCAGGCGGGACGAGGCAACTGCCAAGTCCCAGACAGGCATTCTGAGTCACGTCCCGGGCCACAACCTCTGGGCGCCGCGGAGGAAACGTGTCACCAATGGGACCTACCCAGCGAACACGGAAACCCTCAGGGTCGAAGGGGTTAACCCTGCGGCAAACTGTACCTGCAAAAACACCAGAACTGAACCGACCGGGCAGTTAACTGGGTCCAAGAACAGCCGCCATCGACCTCCTCGTGGAGGGAGCTCTGGAGTGGAGAAGGGCCTCTACTACCTCGGTAGAGAGAACAGCCGCTATGAACCGTGCCCCCTTAGGGGCCACAGCCTCCACAACCACGGGCGAGGGTGAACCAGGGTTCCGCCCGCCACCAAAGTGCTACCAGGAGGAGACAGACTCCCTCCCGGTGAACTCATCCCAGAACTCTCGAGAGCAGCGCGATCGGGGGAAAGGCGTACAGGCGTAGCCTCGGCCAAGACCATGGCAGCCACTGTCTCGACAAGGCGTCCGCTCAGACATCCAACCATCCCGGGATGTAAACGGCTCTAAATGAGAGGAGTTCATCAGGGGACCACAAGAGGACCTCCCGTGCCAGTTGTTTGCAAGGGCGAGACCCGAGGCCCCCCTGGTTGATGTACGAGACCACCGCAGTATTGTCCGTGCGGACCAACACATAGCGATCTCTAAGGACTGGGAGAAGTGTTGTAACCCCAACAACACTGCCAGCAACTCCCGGCAACCTATGTGCCATGAGAGACGTGGGCCGCTCCACAGACCCTGGGCGGAGTGGCCACTCATGACTGCTCCCCACCCCGTGAGGGAAGCGTCCATTGTTAGCGTTACGCGACGACAAGGAGTCCCTAAAACGGGGCCTCGGGACAGAACGTAGGGTCCTACTATGCAACCAAGGCTCAAAGGGCACACTGCGAGACCCTGATGGTACGATACAGACTCCCTCAGGGGGAGAACCCTCCTGCCCCGGAGCCACCACCGGAGGGGCCACATGCAGAGAAGGCCGAGTGGAAATACACTGGATGCTGCTGACATGAGACCCAGCAGCCTCTGCCTCACAGTGACTGGCTGGCCTGCTTCTACCCTCCTGACTGCAGTGAGGATGACTACAAACCAGGCGGGAGACAACCGTGCCCGCAACCCGGCCGAGTCCCACACCATGCCGAGAAAGTGGTTCTTCATGCTGGGGAAAAGTACACTCTACCCGGCGTCTCAGTCTGAACCCCAGTACTTTCATGCAACATGCAAACTGCCTGGTGCTCTAACGAGCCAACATCAACCAATCGTCGATATAATACAAAATACATGGGAGCATGCAACCTCCAGATCTAGCGTATGACAATCAGTCCTCGGACTTGACCTGAGACACGACCTCTCTAAACGAGAAACCTGAACCCGAGCCTCAAAAGTGAGTGGTTCAAGGAGTGGAGATCCAGAATGGGATGCAACCCACTGTCCTTCATCGGAACAACGAAGCACGGGCTGTAGCAGCCTGACTCTCTGAACAAGGAGGAGGGAACCACCTCGATTGCCTGTTTCCTCAGGAGAGCACGCACCTCCTGTCCCAGGACCAGAGCCTGCACGGGTCCCACCAGGGTGGGACACACCCCGTTGAACCAGGGAGGAGAAGACGCGAACTTAATCGCGCAGCCCTTCTTCATAGTACGCAGGACCCCCGAGAGACTCCAGGCAGCCCTCCAGACTGACAGAAAGTCTCCACAGGGAGAACCAACCCCTCGGGGCTGGCCCCTGACCCACTCAGAGCGGCTGGAGCGGTGCTCTGCAGCCGAATACACCACCTGAGAGGCGGCGGATCCCCCCCCATCCGCAGCGATCATACGGGCGGAATACGGGGAGCAAACCGCTGGAGAAAACTGCGCCCTGAACACGACCCGTGGCAGGGCTAGCAGACAGTCCCCCTGAACCCAAACGGCAGGAGCAGCATACTTCGGCCGTTGAAGACCCCTGAGAGGCAGCGGATGACCCCCATCCACAACAAACTGTCGGGCGGAATAAGGGAGTTAACTGCTAGAGGGAGGCAGCGTCCTGAACACCCTGTGGCAGGGCCGACAGACCGGCCTCCCGGTGGTGCCGGGGAGGAACGAGCACCGTAGCATGAGGTGCGCACCGCCCTCCAAGATGCAAGCCATCAGGCCTACGCACCACAGCCCGTTCACTAGAGGCGAGGACGATCCTCAGGCCGTCCAGCCCCTCCTCGGGCGTAGAGTGTCGCCAGGGGCCCCTAGGACCACCCCGCGGGAATCGGGTGGCAACACACTCTCACCGGGCTATTTCACTGTGCCTGGACGTACCAGGGCGAGGCTCCTGCCGAGCAGCCCCATCGGAGCAGCGAGAAACTACCACTGAAACGCCACCGGGGTCTCCTGAACCCGCCAGCAATCGCCCTTACCTACAGCGTTACCAGGTCAGGCCAGGAGGGGACACCATGGCGCTCAGAAGGAAGCTCGCATCATCCACCATAGCAGGCCAGCCTGGTATGCCTGCAACACACTCGTCGTGTGGAAACAATCTGTAGCCTGACCTGCCGCACGGGCCTCCCAGAAATTCCGTGCATATATATGCACGGAATTTCTTGAAACTGTTCTGGAGTGTTGTGGCAGCCCAACACCCTACTAAACACTTTTCCTTTAGTTCGTCATCTGTCTGTAGTTTACACATATTTTAAGACTACATCTAGAGCAAGGTACAGTTATACACCACTTGTCCAGCACATCTCTGTAAATAAAGAGGAATAATGGGACTGAGATCTGGGGAGGTTTTGAGATTTTTTTAGGTATTTGGTACATTTTAATGTAGCATCCACATCTATCCAGGGATTAATATTTCCCAGCTGAACTTTGTCCAGAGTATCACAATGCCCCTTCCCAGTGCATCATAGTTTCATCTCATCCCCAGGTAAGCTGGACAAACTGTGTCCACAACACGTAAAAAAAAAAAAAAATTATTTAGCAGAACAGACCATCCCCTACCATTGCTCCATGGTCCAGTTAGGACCATTAAATGAGCTACTTTTGACTCAAGTTAAAGCCAAAAGTAGCTAATTGCAACATTGAAAGTTTTAGAAAATAATTTATTTAATTCTTTGTCCTTTAACAATAAAAGCTCAAAAAAGAAGCACTAGAATTGTTGAAATGCTGCTAAATGATTGATACCCATGTGTACTGCATGGTAGTATATACAGCAGAGGTGGCAAAAGTACACACATCCATTACTTAAGTAGAAGTACAGATACTCATGTTTTAAAATACTCGGGTAAAAGTTGAAATACTGATTATACCTTTTTACTTAAGTGAAAGTAAAGAAGTCTTGGCTCTGACTTAAGTAGTTATTACTTCAACCCGTTTTAGTTAACTGGACCTCACATCATATAGCATATTTACAGCATGTGATATATACAGTGAGGAAAATAAGTATTTGAACACTCTGCTATTTTGCAAGTTCTCCCACTTAGAAATCATAGAGGGGTCTGAAATTGTCATCGTAGGTGCATGTCCACTGTGAGAGACATAATCTAAAAAAAAAATCCAGAAATCACAATATATGATTTTTTTTACTATTTATTTGTATGATACAGCTGCAAATAAGTATTTGAACACCTGAGAAAGTCAATGTTAATATTTGGTACAGTAGCCTTTGTTTGCAATTACAGAGGTCAAACGTTTACTGTAGTTTTTCACCAGGTTTGCACACAATGCAGGAGGTATTTTGGCCCACTCCTCCACACAGATCTTCTCTAGATGTAGTATTTTGACATGTTTTTACACATATCAAATTAATTTGGGTAATGCATTTTTAATTTCATTTTGCAACTTATAATGCGTTAAAATTAGTATGTAATTTACATATTAAAACTACTGTTGGAAATATCAAATGCCAATGATAAAATTTAATTTTCCTTTTGCACCAAACTTTGCACATATAGCAATAGAAACATTTATTCCCAAATGTAATTAAATGAAAATTAAATACAGAAATACTTTGCCATTTCATATGTTGCATTTAAATTAAATTTTGCTATTTTACCTATATGCTTCCATAAGTTAATTCTGGCTTATAATACATGTAATGTATTGGCTTGAATTGCATCCTATAAAACTATTTGGTTTAAATCTAGCTAATGCATTTTAAATGCATGCATACAGTAGAGCATATCCTACACCAACCGTACGACTAGCACATTCTACACCTTTAGCACCAAAATGGCTAGGGCTATTATTTCTTATTTATTTCTATAATGCTAATGTTACTGAAAATTGTTTTGGGTTTGCAAGAAAGTTGCATACTCTCTACTGTCAGCTCTCATAAGAACAACCTGTCTGTTTATTATATGATGAAAACCCTTGCTCAAAAGGTTTATTTTAGGTATAAATGTGCTTACATAATTGCTTTTATTTTATGATAACAGTTTTAATAGGATAAATCAAGTACAAAGCAGCTACAGAAAGGACTTCTGTAAGATGTAATCAGAGACAACTGAAATTTGTAACTTTGTAACCAACCCTGTATGCGGTGTTTTGTTGTTTTTCATTTGATATGATGTACCACCACATCCCTGTAAATAAAGATGCTTAATTGGACTAAGATCTGGGGAGGTTTTGAGATTTTTTTAAGTAGGTGGTACATGTCAATGTAGCATCCACCTCTATCCAGGGTTCAATATTTCCCAGCAGAACTTCATCCAGAGTAACACACTTCATAGTGCTATCTCATACCTAGGTAAGCTGGACAAACTGTGTCCACAAGAAATAAAAGAAAAATTATTTCGCAGGACAGACCATCTTCTACCATTGCTCCATGGTCCAGTTAGGAAATTTCTATCAAAGCCAGTATTTTTGACATTGGCCAAAATGTAATTATAAATGAATTATATTGCAAATATTTTAATGTAAGTGAATTATATTTATTTTATTTATCCCCTGGGGTTGCTGTGGCAAAAAAAAGTCCCATACGGCATGAAGAATAAACCTTGAGAGGAACCTTGAGGAAGACTAAAAAGGGAATCTATACTCGGTATCTGGGTGACACCAAGAGTGTGATTATAAATCATTAAACATTACAAACACCAGAGAGTGAGAAAAATCATGAGCCCCAGAGTGTGAGATTATGAGTAATGTCCTTTCTACAGTGTTATAGAGTCAGATGGAGTTGTCATAAATCAGCTCAACATCACATATTATATATATATTTATACACCAACTCCTCAATGCCAGAGCCGTGAAGTGTTTGTGTGTGTGTGTGTGTGTGTGTGTGTGTGTGTGTGTGTGTGTAAGTGTGTATTAATTAGTCCAATGTTCAATGTACTACAATAGATGTTCTGTGAAGTTAGATATGACAGGCAAATCTTTACTCCCGACGAACATCAATAAACCTTGGGATCCCTGATCCTATCATCAGTACACTGATTGTTCTTCCATGGAATCACTTTTGGTCAGTATGGACTACTGCATATCAGCATAAAGCAACCCCCCACAAGACCTGCTGTTTGGAAGATGCTCTAGACAAGCCATCTACATTTACATTTACATTTACATTTACATTTGAGCCCCATAACATTAGACCAATGAAATTGCCGAACAGGTTCAGGTGAACTTATGAAACTCTTTATATTAAATCAGATGCGCTCCCACTGAATCGGGCTGCACCACATCATAAATATGGATGATGTTCCTCTGACGTTTGACCTGCCGCTCACTCGGACTGGCTACAGGAATGGCGAATCATTCGTCACGCTGAAAACAACCGGGCATGAAAAAACACACTTCACCTGTGTTCTGAGCTACATGGCATCGGGAGAAAAGATTCACCGATGGTGATTTTTAAACGCACAACGATGCCAAAAGATAGAGTATCGAGAGAAATAGTTGTGAAAGGAAGGAGGAAGACAGTGAACAATGACTTTCTTGGTAAGCTACTGTTTAGATACAAGCCGTGTAACAGACACTGTCTTTCATTAAAGCCTGTGTAAAGTTCATTAGTTTCAGTGTAGACACCTGCGGCTTATAGACAGGTGCGGCGTATTTATGTTCAAAATAAAAATCTTTGTCAAATTTAGTGGGTGCGGCTTATATTTGGGTGCATTTTATAGTCCGGAAATTACGGTATATTTAAGATTTATAATTTTAGATTTCTAGACTTATTTAAATGTAAGTCAATGTTAGGATAACTGCTTTTTATGAAAGGTCAGAGTTTTTCTCATGTATTACTGCTCAAATGGATACGATTTAAAAATTACACTGTTATTAAAGCTAAAAAGAAATACTTTAATTAATTAATAAATACAATTTGCACATTGACGGGTTTGTGTTTTACAGGATGGCCAGACTGCACTGCACATTGCTGCTGCCTATGCCAGCGATGACATTGTGAATCTCCTGTCCCAAAAGATTAATCCAACTAGTCCAGGGGGTGAGATTTACCCTTCCTTTTGCTCCTTCATCTGCTTGTTCTGTGTTTCCTCATCTTTGTTCATTTAATAGAATAGAATTAGCTCTTCCTTTGTGTACACTATCAGTTCCAAGTTAGAATGAATTTTTTTCTTAGTTGCTTTGGAGCATTTCTCAAATCATTTAGTACAAACAACACAACACAATGGATTTATTTCGAAACCTGTACTTTGTGTCAAAATCCTGTTTTAGAGTTGATGATTGGTTGATCTGATGCAGTACACTCTCCTTCATTAGTGACATTCAAGATTCATCTGCACAATTCATCAATTCAAGACATTTACAAAAAAAATGTTGAATAGAAATGAAAGCTTGACAGATGATAACTGGATTACCCATTTTGAATTTAATGAACTGATGCCAGGATGTTTTGAGGGTTAAGACGATTCAGGTGTATAATATATTGATCAACATGACAAACAATTGATAATGTAGAAAACAGCAGAAAACTGTACACAATCAATTACAGGCGAGTAAGCGGCATCTGAGCAACCGATGATTAACTGGTTCTCTAAAATAGGTCAAAGGTGAATCTCAAACCCTCAATTGGCGACAGTGCAAAACACAGAAATACAATTTCTGAAAATGGATGAACAACTAGGAAATAAACAAACACTAGTACAGTACAGTAAAAGTGTAAACACTGTCTGATTTCTTGCAATCATTTGTGCTGTTGAAGTTCATAAACGCCTTTCTATCATTGTAACCAAAACCGTAGTTTACATCATTAAACACTGAAATTGTGCGCCGTCATACTGACAACATGCCTGAACATTTTGAATAGTTTTCAATAGTAGGATGCTAAGTGGAACTTCATAGCTGATGGTCATGATGATGATGAGGATGATGATAACATGCTCTCCATAGGGAATCTGGTACAATACAGAGTCATTCATAAAAAAGCAGGCACTAAAAAGCTTCCCTATTTATTATAGTTGGGTATTTTGAGTAAAGTGGATAATGACTGAGAACTCTGGCCTTGATTGTAAGCAATTAAGTTGTTTAGCAGCTTAAGGGATATTTTGACTTTTTCCCCTACTGATGGCTTGATGAGATATCAAGTTGAATTCCTTAGTACTGCAGATATCTGATGGCGTGATGAGATATCAGATATCTGCAGTACTATGGAATCCGGATATCAGTAGGCATGGCCACCCGATACACGTAAGCAGATCTCGAGTTTAAACAATTCAATTTGTTTGCAAAATGTGAAATAGGATCGAAAACATCAAGTGTGCTGGACACCCATGCCAGATCCAATCAAAACTCATATCCTGGATTGAGTGTGTGGGAGTTTGTCCTGAAATACACCCTAGAGAGAATAACAGTCCATTGTAGTTATAGTGCATACAAACCTACTGGACTTCCTACAGTTCTTTATCTTTACGTATGTTATTCCAGCATTTCTACACCATATTCGCTTAAACTAAAAAAGAATAGGAAATGTGTGTCTTTATGAAAATGGAGAATGTAAAACATGTGAAGGTCAAAGAAAGTTATTAGTCTTGTTCATCTGTTTATTTTTAATGGCTTTAGCCCAAAGCTTGGCTGCCACTGCATTATGCTGCCTCTCGGTCCCGTGATTCTATCGATGTTGTGCGTACTCTGCTCAAACTCTCCAACAAAGAAACCCGTCTTATCCCGGACAAGGTAAATTCCTCATTATTACACAGTATCTATAGTGTCTCTACAGCTCTTTTCTCTTCAATGGATCTAAATAGAATAAAATTAAATTTCATTTTACTACTAATAATTATTTAACGTAAAGTACCTTACCTATCATTACCTTGCAGTACCCTACCTTTCATTACCTTACAGTATCTTACCTTTCATTACCTTGCAGTTCCCTACCTAGCCTTAACTTTTCTTACTTTACATTACCTTATCTTTCATTACCTTACTTTACCTTAAATCATCTTACCTAACCTTACCTCACTTTTTTTTACCTTCCCTTTTCTTACCTTACATTACCTAACCTTACATTACCTTACCTTGACTTACCTTACATTACCTTACCTTACATAATCTTACCTTACCTTTCATTACATTACCTTACCTCACTTTCCTTACCTAACCTTGTTTTAATTTACCTTTAATTACCTTACCTTACCTCACTTCCTTTATCTTACCTTGCATTATCTTACCTTTCATTCCCTTAACTTACCTTACTTTAACTTACCTTTAATTACCTTACCTTACCTTTCATTATGTTACCTTACAATATCTTGCCTTACCATTCATTACCTTACCTTACCTTACCTCACCTTATCTTACCTTACCTTACATTACCCTACCTTACCTTATCTTACCTTAACTTACCTTACCTTACCTTTCTCACCTTACACTACCTTACCTTGACTTACATTATCTTACCTTAACTTAACTTATCTTTCATTACCTTACTTTACCTTACATCATCCTACCTAACCTTACCTCACTGTCTTTCCTTCCTTCCCTTCCTTCCCTTCCTTCCTTTTTACCTAACATTACCTTACCTTACATTATCTTACCTTAACTTACCTTACATTACCTTACCTTACATTATCTTACCTTACCTTTCATTACATTACCTTACCTCACTTTCTTTATCTTTACGTATGTTATTCCAGCATTTCTACACCATATTCGCTTAAACTAAAAAAGAATAGGAAATGTGTGTCTTTATGAAAATGGAGAATGTAAAACATGTGAAGGTCAAAGAAAGTTATTAGTCTTGTTCATCTGTTTATTTTTAATGGCTTTAGCCCAAAGCTTGGCTGCCACTGCATTATGCTGCCTCTCGGTCCCGTGATTCTATCGATGTTGTGCGTACTCTGCTCAAACTCTCCAACAAAGAAACCCGTCTTATCCCGGACAAGGTAAATTCCTCATTATTACACAGTATCTATAGTGTCTCTACAGCTCTTTTCTCTTCAATGGATCTAAATAGAATAAAATTAAATTTCATTTTACTACTAATAATTATTTAACGTACCTTATTTTACCTTAAAGTACCTTACCTTTACTTACCTTACCTTACCTTACCTTTCATTACGTTACCTTATATTATCTTGCCTTACCGTTCATTACCTTACCTTACATCACCTTATCTTCCCTTACCTTATCTTACATTACCTTTCATTACCTAACATTACCTTTCCTTAACCTACTTTACCTTTCAGTACCTTACCTTAAATTACCTTTCCTTACCCTACTACTTTACCTTACCTAACCTTACCTTACCAGTTATATTTATTGCGTCAAAAATGTTTTATATCTAGAAACAAACTTTAATACTAATTCATGGCTGCAGTGGCTAACACATGCGTGGAGTGTGAAGATGGATAACCACTGCCAGACAATGATAGGCAATTGTACATGGACTTATTGTTAGTGGAAACAGATGACACAAGTTTTGTGTTTTATTTTTGGTTTAGATGCAATAAATGAATTGATCATATAAAACATACAAATTGTATTTGTCAACCATATCAATACATTTTGTTCAATTGCCTGTGATGGTAAGCCATTGTTAACTCTGTATGGAAAGCCATTAGTCACATTGGAGTGACATAAGCTCCACTCTTTGATTGTGAACTATCAATTTAGATCTAGGAGACCAATATGATAGCCAAGCACGTCAATGATTTACATAAAATTTACATAAAACTAATTTGGAAACACGGGATAAACTGTGACTAACTGTGACTAACTTTCACAATAGTTTTGTGCGTTCAGTGAGTTTTAAATTTTTTATTTTCAATTCAATACTTTTAGTGGAAAATGTCTTACAGTTTTATACATGTATTAGCAGTTATTAAATTTAAACACCTGTTATCTGTAGCCATTACATTATGAGGTGGTACCTTAGCAGTTAAGGCATTGGACTTTGGATCAGAAGGTTATGAGTTCAAATTCACAACAAAGCTGCCACTCCTGGGCCCCTAAACAAGGCCCTTAACCCCATAGCTGATCAGTTATATATAAGTTATGTTATATATAAGTTGCTATGAATAAGGGTGTCTGACAAATGTCATAAATGTATTTATGGTTAAGTGATTAATACAAAAGACAAAAATTTTCTTTTTTTTTTTGTTTTTGTTTTTAGCTTTGGAATAGCTTTGTGTTTTGTTTTATATCAAATGAAACATTGTACCATTTGTCTTTTCTTTTCTTTTTCTGCCTCCAGGAGGGCTGCATTCCACTTTTGCTGGCCATCAAAGCCAAGAATGTTGGAATTGTAAGGGAACTCCTGTCAGACCTTACGGAACCACAACTGCAAGCCAAAATAAAAGTAAGAGCATCTCTGTATCTTTTAAGAGAAGACTGCATACACCACCATGGAAATTTCAACACATAAAACAGATTCATTTATAATTTGATCTATTCGAGAACCCTATTGATACTGACCAGGATGTTAGCTTTCAATAATGACTACAAACAAATAACAACAGCAAAGAAAATTATAAATTAATATTTTATATAAATTATGAAAGTCAGTAGGAGTAAGACAGAGTACATGTGTGTGAATGAGAGGGAGGGCAGTGGAGTGGTGCGGTTGCAGGAGAAGAGGTGGAGAAGGTGGAGGAGTTCAGGTACCTGGGGTCAACAGTGCAAAGTAATGGAGAGTGTGTTAGAGAACTGAAGAAAAGAGTGCAGGTAGGGTGGAGTGGGTGGAGAAGAGTGATAGCAGGAGTGATTTGTAAAGTGACATCACGCTTGGCTTTGATTTTATAGCCTCATATTAACCGAGTGCTGAAGTTATTTTCCCTGTGTGGGAGTGTATCATGTAGAAAATCATCACATTTCTTTGGTTTTGGGATTTTTTTTTTTTTTACATATTGAATACAAAAATGATGAAATGCACTTCACTGTGATGAGGCAATGTTTTAGTGTCTCCATTTATGCTGTATCAGTGGTGCAATGAGTAGCTTTGCTGCTTCACAGTTCCAGGTTTAATCCTGAGCTGGTGCTAAAGAACGTACACAGAAACACCCCAGAGAGGCCTCATGATTGTACAGGATGAAATGTAGTCTCATAAGTCATGTACTGTGTAAATCATTGGTCAGTATGTACGTATGTTGCATAATGTAAAATAAAATTTCATGTAACTCTGAACTAAAAGAAGATGAAAGATGGATTGTGTTCTTTTCTCAGGAAAATGGAGATATGGCATTGCACATCTGTTGTAGAATGAAGGATGTTGAAATGGCCAAGGTGCTGGTGGAGTTCAATGCAAACCTTGATTCCCAAAATGTAAGGAAACTCTACTTATGTGCAAAGGAATCATTAGACCAATCTTATACATTGACATTTTTAAATAGTAAAAAATAATTAAAAAAAATAGAAAAATAATAATAATAAAAAAAGACTGGCTTTCCAGGCTTTCAAAATCTGTATTCTGATTGTATTTATTATTATATTATTTTATATATTATGTATTATTATGGTTTAGAACAGATCTAACATTCCACCGGTGGAGTGATGAATTCTTTATCTGTCCATATAAAGCTGTCTTTTGAACAGTCTATTAAAACATGCTATTATTGTTAAGGAACATTGTTGAGGAATATTGTTTTTTTTTTCCAAATAGTATTTTTTGCTTACATCTCTGTGTGAAATACTGCAAATTGTTAGACAATTACTATGTAGCCGAGTACAAAAAAATACTTCTCGAATTACAATGCTGACCCAACTCTCATAATGTGTGTCTTATTCATTTCTGAATATGGTCCAAACTATATAAATAAGTATGGTCTACTTTGTACCCGACATATTTTCAGACTGGAAACGCCAATGGAGAATCGAATTTAAATTGATTTCAGGAGAATGCATGACTTATACTGTAGTGAAACAATGCCAAATGGTTAAACGAGCAGCCCGGATTTGGTTTCTTCTTACAGGATGACGGGCAGACTCCTCTACACATCGCAACCTTGGAAGGTGATCAGGCAATGGTGAAGTATTTCTACTACAGGATAGCAAATCCCAACATTACAGACAAGGTGAAACCAAATGATATATATTTCTCAGATACTACAATATATTTAGGCTTATGCTTCTGCTTCCAGATAATATGGGGGCAAAGTGGATATAAACATTATCTGTCATTAACTTTAAAATGACTTTAGGCATCTATAGTAAATTATATCTTTTTAAGTTGTCTTTAACTATACCAGCTGGACAGAAATCCGCTACACATTGCTGCTGAACGAGGCCTTACCAAGTTGGTTGAAATTTACACAGAAAATTTTAAGTCCAACGTGTTGGAAAGAACTAAGGTAACTCTTACAAAGCGCCTTACACAATCACTAAATCATTTATTTAAAAAATACAAAAAAATCTGGATCTGTATTGCGAAACGTTTATGGCATTAAGTCAAAGGGTGACCTATGAGTTCCTGTTTGCATAGTATAAAAACCTCAGTGATCGTCTACTCTCTCGCAAAGGTACAGTGATACAGTGTTTAAACTGTTACCGGGCTCCCCCCTTTTGGAACTCACAGTTAAAAATTACCTACCTAAATGAATATGGTAACAGTTTCTGACAACAGTATGCAAACAAACAAAGGAATGATCATCCATATTACATTGTTTAAGTGGACTAAAGGTGCTTTACAGCATGTTGTCCAGTCGACCCTTACCTTCCGAAATAAACCGAAATTTGTAGCAGTGGACGCATCTGTGACTCGTTTTTTTACAATCAAACAGGTATGTAGTGCCTTTTTGTTGATGTGCACTGTCTACACAAATTCAGCAAATACATCCAAAATTAAAAAAAAAGCAAAAAAATATTTGTGATATGAAACAACTTTCCTATCATGTGTATTCCTATCATTTCCTAATATGTTTTAATTAGAAATTAATTAAAAGAAATGAATTGCTCCGTTTTGGCCTTCTATCCAAACTGAGACAGCATTGGCAGTCAATGAAATTGTAGCTTTTGTGGATACATTTAAAAACAGCGTTTGTGTGTCACAGTGTGGACTGTGAAAAGGAAGGCTTTCAAAAATAATGACATAATAATGATCATTCTTTTTCATTGCTGCAACATTTTTAAAAAACAGAAAACAAATAAATGGCAGGTGGAAATGACACAGGTTACGATTTGTGCGTGCGCAGTACAGGGACATGAGCGTATTTTAGGAATTTCAGCGTGGACGAGCAACTTTTGGGAAACATTGAAAATGAAAGTGTGGATGCTGAGGGTTTTTAGATAAAAATGCCGTTTTCTAATTTATCCAGATTAGTGTAGACATAGCCTGACCAGCAGGAAACAAAAAATTAAGAGAAGAAGTAGAATCGGTAGCTCAGTGGTTACTTCATTTGGTTGCTCAGCTCTTAACTCTGGGACCATCTGTATATGTAACCAGTAAAATCCCTCTTTAATAAAATACATTCTAATCATTCATACATACAATGGTTTATCATGATTTACAAGTGTAGCTGTGACTTTTAAACTGATTAAAAGTGTCATAATAGTTTTGGATGACCTTTCTGATTGATCACTGTGCAGGATGGGAGCACGTTACTGCATATCGCTGCTCGGTGTGGCCATCCAGACACAGCGCTGACCCTCTTAAATAAAGGAATACCTTTACACATACAGAACAAGGTATTACAGCTTCATAGATTTGTAATCTTATAAACTGCAGATTGCAGATCAGCACTGATCTGCTGTTCTTGTTAAATAATTGGCAGGTAGGTGCAGTGTGTTTACACGAGGCTGCAAAGTACGGTCATGTAGCTGTAGTGTGGGCTCTACTGCTGAAGGGGATGCATGTGGACACCACCACTAAAGATGGCCTGACAGCGCTCCACATTGCTGCAGAGAACTGCCATCCTCATGTGGTGGAGATACTACAAGGCTTCGGTGCACAGGTGCAGCTCAGAGGAGGAAAGGTAATGGGACTTCTATTACTAAAGCAATTTGTGCAATAAAGACGGTCATTAGTATTTAACAATGAACATTGTCCCAAAGCTGCTTTCCACAGATAAGGCAGCTATAAATTCCAAATGTGCAACTTTACCACCTATAACTGTCATGCGCGGAGAAACAGAGGTGGAAGCCGTAGTAGCTGGAGTGAGTTAATTCAGAAAACAGGATAGCGGAGAGTTTGCTCGGGAAGAAAACAAGAAACAGATAATCCATGGTACGCCAAATGGTGGCGAGGCCTACAAAGTCCGAAACGGATACCAAGTCGTGAAGGAGCTTGGGGAAAAGTGCAGCCAATCCGAGGTGCGCTTGGGGAAAAGCGCAGCCGCTGCAGGATAGAGGAGGCCGAACGGGAAGGAATGCATAGGGTTAAGCATACACATACAAACAATAACGGACAGTGAGTAAGTGTGAGTGCGGGGTATATGTAGGTGCCGGGGATGAGTGATTAACGAGTCCCTGGTGTGTGTAAGTGAAGCTGGGAGCGGCAAAGATAGCGGCAGCATGACAGCCGCCGAAGGGGGCGTGGCAGGTGGATTCCTGACATTGACCACCCCCCCAAACCTGATGCCTCAAACCCACATACGCCTGGAGGGCCAGGGCACTCGGGGGCAGGCCTCGCTATCTGTCCAGGCTCGAAGGGGACCCGGTTAGAACCGCCTCGGAACCGGGGAAAGCCGGAAGGGACCCGAGGCGGAGCGACACCCCCCTGCAGAGAGCCGGAACCCGAACAACGCCCACTCTGGAGACCTGGAACGTAGCAAAGCCCTTGGCGAAGACCAGAGTTTGAGCGACGTCCTCAGCAAAGCCTGGAGGCAGAGCGACGCCCTCAGTGGAGACCGGAGGCGGAGAGACGCTTCTGGCTGAAAACAGGGGCAGAGCGATGCCCACTGCGGAGGTCTGGAGTGGAGTGATGCCCACCATGGAGGACTGGAGCAGAGCGATGTCCACCATGAAGGTTTGGAGCAGAGCAATGTCCACCCCGGGGACCTGGAACGGAACGATGTCCACTATGGAGACCTGGAGCGGAGCAATGCCCTCAGCGGAGACCAAAGACTAAGCAACGCCCACCGTAGAGGTCCGGAGTGGAGCGATGCCCACTGTAAAGGTCCGGAGCGGAGCGATGCCCATGGTGAAGTCCAGAGGCCGAGCTGTGCCTTTGACGGAGTCCTGAGGAAGAGCCACACCTTCAGCTGAGTCCTGAGGCAGAGCGACGTCCTCAGCGGGGAACGGAGGCCAAACAATGCCCTCTACGGTGAACGGGAACAGAACAACCCCCTCAGTGGAGTTCAGAGTCTAAGCGACGCCTGTGGTGGAGACCGGGAGCAGAACAACACCCTTGGTGGAGTCCAGAGAGCGACGCCCTCTTCTTAGGCGCGTGAGGTGAGACATCGACTTGAGTGGAGCTCGGTTGCGTGACATCGCCTTGAGAGGGACTCGGAGGCGAGACGTCGTCGTCAGGAGAGCTCGGAGGCAAGACGTCGCCATCGGAGGAGCTCAGAGGCGAGATGTCGTCGGAGGAGGAGCACGGAGGTGGGACATCACTTTTAGAGGAGCTCGGAAGCGGGACATCACCTTCAGAGAAGCTCGGGAGCGAGACGTCGCCATAGGAGCTTGGGGCTGTGGTTTTGCTCTCAGAGGAGTCTGGGACCACAACATCACTGTCAGATGGCTCTGGGAGCAACCTGTCACTGTCAGAGGGACCTTGGACAGCAATGGAGCTCCCCACAGGGTCTTTAAACACTGCTTCACCCTCGGAGAGACCTAGCAGTGCAAAGGTGCCCCCACAAAGGCCTGGGATGGTGTCTTCACCCTCAGAGGGCCTTGGGACCGCCACACCAGCGTGACTTGCAGCCAAGACGTCGCCTTTAGAGGAACTTGGAGATGAAACGTTGCCTTTAAGAGGGACTCTGTGGCGCTGCTTCGGCATCTGAGGAGCTATCGGGGGAGTTTGGAGGCGAGACGTCGCTGTTGGGGAGCTCGGAGGCGAGACATAACCGTCGGAGGAGCTCGGGGCTGTCACGCCATCTTTAAAGGCACCTGGTGGCGTCACCTCGCCGCATGACGTCGCCGCCCAAGGAGCTCAGGGGCGAGACGTCGCCTTCTGAGGAGTTTGGAGGTGAGACAGGCCTTCCGGAGGAGCTTGGTGATGACGTTTTGTCTGTGTCACTGTCCGGTGTCGGTATGACCTCCATCTCGCGGTCTGGTAGCAGTACAACGTCCCTTTCACGGCCAGGCGGCAGTACAACGTCCCTTTCGCGACCAGGCAGCGGTAAGACGTCCTCTTCGCGGCCAGGCGGTGGTACGTTATCCTCTTCGCGACCAGGCAGCGGTACAACATCCCTTTCGCGGCCAGGTGTCGGTGCGACGTCCGGGCGTGGCAGTTGGATTCCTGACACTAACATTGTTCCTAGTAAGTTTATTGCTAATAAGCGAGCTAGTGGTGAATGTGGCAAAGAAAAGCTACTTTATATCTATGATCCCTCCAAATCTGCTCCTTTACCTAAGAAACACCTACTGACCAAAGGCTTGACTGAATAAATATATTTTCAGCCTCAACTTCAACACTGAGACTGTGTCTGAGTCCCAAACAAACATGTTCCATAACTGTGGGGTTCATAAGAGAAAGATCTGCCCCTGCTGTATTTTCACTATTTGAGGTACCAACAAATAGCCTGCACCTTTTAGGCAGAACATAATGAAACAAAAGTTCACTCAGATACCGTAAGACCATTGAGTGCTTACTCCAGTAGTAGTATTCTGTAATCAATGTGAGATGTAATTGTGAGCAGTCTAGACTGATTAAAACAGGGGTGATGTGGTCATATTTTCTATATCTAGTAAGGACTCTTGCTGCTGCATTCTGAACTAACTGAAGCTTATTTATGCACTTATTCCAACACCCAGACAGGAAAATGTTACAGTAGTCTAATCTTGATGTAACAAAAGCATGAACTAGTTGTTCTGCATCATCATATTTCTAATTTTAGCAATATGTCTAAGGTAAAAGAAGGCGATCCTGGTAATGTTACATGAGTCTCAAAGAACAGACTAGAGTCAATAATTACACTGCTTTACACAAGCTGAGACAGAAATACCCACGTAATTATGTTTACTTTAATCTGCATGTGGTCTTAGTTAAAATACTTCCGTTTTATCAAAGTTAAGGAAAAGGAAGTTATCAAGCATCCACTGTCTAATGTCCTTTATACCCTCCTTAACATTTTTAAGCTTATTTTTAATTTTCATTGGTGGACACAAACCATGGAGTTAATGTAGAGACACTCATCAAATTTTACCCCAGAAATAGAAGAAGTGCTTCCTTTAAACTTTCACTTGAGTAAAAGTACAAGAGTATTTGCCATTCATATGTACTTAAGTATTCAAAAGTACAGTAAAACCCCGTTGTACGAGTATAATTCATTCTTGAAAATTGCTCGTAGATCCATTTGCTCGTACTTTCGAAATGATTTTCCCCATAAGAATGAATGTAAAAGCGATTTAATCCGTTCCGAAACCTCATTCGATCGCTTATTTCTGCACTTAAAAAGTATTTTTAGCCTTTTTTAACAAACACCACAAATTGCCGTAATGTAAACATAATTTAACACTTACTCATGCGGTAGTGGTTGATTGTGAGTGTAAAACACACCATGCTCATAACCTCCTCGGTTTCCATGGTAATTCTATTTACTTTCGTTTTCACAGCACCATCACTGATTTTCTTGGGAGATATTTTTCAAGATTTCTAGTGAAATAAAAATATAAAACTAAAAAAAGTTACGTTTTTGCTGCACTGAATAACGAGAGCGACCGAGTCAAACGTCATCAACTAAGCGACTGATGTGACCCTCGGCCAAAAGCGGGGAACCGGTAGTGTGGGTTTGCTCGTGCCTTCGGAATTTGCTCGTCAAATAGGGTAAAATTTTGCGAGTAAGGTCGCTCGTATCTCCGTTTGCTCTTACTATTGGTTGCTCGTACAACAGGGTTTTACTGTACTATGATTGATTATGGCTTAAATGTTCCTATTATAATTTTTGTCACAAGACTCTTTGCTTAATCAACCCAGTTTATGTGAAAAGACTGTGAAATGTTACTCTTAGAACAGAAATCTATTAATGGAATGATATTAATGAGTCAAATACTGATTAATATCTATTAATTGTATCATGAGCACAAAATATTTCTTTTAACTTCTTCAAAAAAGTACAGGTAACAGTATTACAACGTTAACCTGATCTTAAGCCAACTAGCCACCTCATGAAGATCCATCTCCAGTTGAATCCTACTTCATGAAGATTTTGAACATTGGACTTTTGAGAATAAACAACCTTTTAAACAAGATTTAAAGTAGCATTCTACATAAATGTAGAATGCAACAGCAAGAGTCCTTACCAGAACCAGGAAATATGATTACATCACTTGAGTCTTATTCAGTCTACCCTGGATTCCAATTAAATTTCACATTGATTACAAAATACTACTACTGGTGTATAAATACTGAAAATTACTGAAAATACAGAATGTTTCTTTCTCATACCATCTAAGGGAGTTTTGGTTAGCCACAGTTGCCCCTGGCTTTTTCTTCAGAGATAAATATACATAAACATAAATATAAGTGAACTTTGTCCTATAATTCTTACATTCTGTAAATCTACTTTGAGACCATGTCCATTATTAAAAGTGCTATAGAAATCAAATTGAATTAAATTGAATTAAATAAAAAACTGCCTCTTTACAGTAACGTTGGCATTTGGGTTCCAAACATTGTACAATAAATATGTAATAATGATTTCTATAATAATTAATAACAATAAGTTTTCATTAAGATGCTCCTCTCATGTCTTTGCAGGCCCTGGAGTCGCCTCTGCATATAGCAGCCAGGGTGAAAGATGGAGAGAAGGTGGCTGAGATGTTGTTGAAGAGTGGAGCAGAGGTCAACACAGAGCTGGAGGTCTGAAAAGCATGACACAGGAGTACTCTATAGTCCTTTATGGACCATAATTTCTATACAGCTCCTTATACACCTGAGACTGTTGAATTCTTTCAAAATGTTCGATCTAAGATGGATCTGAGAAATTACCTTGGTTGTCTTGGAAGTTTTTGAAGCATGGTGGTTTCACCTCTGGCCAACAGTGCACTGTGTATGTATTTGTATCTATAGCGGTATTTCCACAAAGTGTTTTGTTGTTGGTAGAATGGAGAGACAGCGATGCATGTTGCAGCACGTTATGGAAATCTGCAGGTGATGAAATCTTTAGTAGAAGAGGGAGCTGACCTCACCTGGAAATCCAAGGTATGCAAATGTTACTTATGTATTTTTAACAACGTGCATAATTACTTATGTACACAATATTACTGATACAATGTGCAATATTATTTATTTACTTTTGCTACTCTTTAAAAACTGTATATATACTTTTATTAGAAAGTCAATTTTTTTATTCTACTTTGTGTAAATGATGTGTAAACCTTTTGTGACTAAACGCAAAAGAATATTCATGTACTGCAGCTTACCTGTGCAAAAGCAATAAACTTGAAACTTGAAATGTCCTGAACACGGTAGCACCATATTGATAGCAGATGCACGATCTGTTTTTTAATGTTTATTTATTTGTATCAGCAGACATTTTCACAAATGAGCTTTCTAATATATCGAATGAGTCAAGTCAAGTCAAGTGGCTTTTATTGTCATTTTTACTATACACAGTGGTACACAGTACACAGTAAAAGCGAAACAACGTTCCTCCGAAACCCTGGTGCTACACTAAACAACAAAACAACATAAAGTGCATCGAGTGCAGCCTGGAATGAATGAGTATATTCATTTTAAAATAATAATAAGTTTCTCTCTAATGGGTTATTACAATCACCCCTGAGATGATATACTGTTAAAAAAAGAAACATTAAAAGGAACTGGAGTCAAACGGGAAAATCGTCTGGGTAACACCTGTATAGTGAAATCATAAATTAATATCTGGTATTACTGTGTGCTAGTGTACAGTATATGGTCAAAATTGGTTAAAAACGCAGATTATTATTAGCTCATTGTCATGGAGGAGGAGGGGCAATAATGTAAAGTGGGATAACATGAAAAATTTTTAACATTCTGAAGATTATTTGAGTTGCATTCAAGTCAAACCTGGACTTTCATGTTACAGGTATAGAAACGGATGCTAGTGTGGCGGTACTACATGCAGTAGTGTCCTATTACTGATAGGTGGCACAAAAGTCACAGGCTAGACCAGAGCTTATTAATCAAGATTGCAGACAACAGTGTTAGTGCATGGAACAGCATTCAGTGGTGAAGTTTCTTGTGAACGAGAGCATAAAATCAACGTATACAGAAGATATCAAGCACAGTACGGTGATAAGACGCTCAACCACAGTAAGACATTTGAACGGTCTTAACGTTTCAAAGATGGCCGTATGTCCGTCAGTGATGATCCTGGTAAAGGTGGTTCCATGATGATGAAGTGAAGCAGGCTGTTCTAGGATTGTTCAGGCGTATAAATGTAGCAGGGGAGTATGTCGAAAAAATAAATGCAGTTTTCACTCCTTTTATTTTATAAACTCATAAGTCCCGGTTTGACTTGAGTGGCCCTTGTAGATTAAGAGACCTTGATAATGATGATGATGATGACGAGAAAATCCAGGCAAGTATTGGCACATCCTAATTTGAACATGAACTATTCTTTTTGTGGTTGGTATCCTCTAAAAGAGAGATGATTTCCCTCTAAACATTTTTGTTTTGGATGTTCATTGCACCAGATTACAGGTTGCATCAAATTGCAAAATGAAATAATGTGACTAATTTTCTTTCCTTACTTTGGGAAATGTAACCAATTGATAGTCTGCAGAAGTATTTATGTATGAGTCTTTTATCAGATTATGTATCTGTGCTTGCATATTTATTTAGGCAGAAGAGACTCCGCTCCATGTGGCGGTACGCCACTGTCATGCTCACATGGTGGAGGCCATCTTAAACTTCTTGACCACGGAGAAGAGTCGAGAGGAGGCGGAGCTCTGTGTTCGCCAAAGGAACCAGGTCATAACCAAATTGTGCAAATGAGTATATGTGTTTATTTGTATAGTATATAGAGAATATACAAGTACAGCATTGTGTATGTTTTATCCTTCCAGAAGGATGAAACCACCCTGCACCTGGCAGCTGAAATACAGAGGGACATTGTGCACAGAGATGACGAGGATGTCCTCATTATCCGGACTCTGATGGAGTATCATGCTAATGCTACAGCAGCTACCAAACAGGTGATTAATGAAACACTGTTGCAGTCTTATATCTTATAGTTGATATGCATGTTCTAGTTTTTGAATATCCCATTCCACATTTAGTCCCCGATATCTGAAATAGTAACCTCCCTTCTTCTGGGAAGATGTTCCACTACATTTTATGGAGATTTAGAGTACATTATTAAATTATATTATTGTGGTAGGAGTAGATTACAGCATCCAAAAACATCCAATACAATTTTTGGTCTCCAAATTTGTGGTAACCATCCAAATATGGTCATATGTGGTTCTAAATTGTTACTACAAATTTGGAGACCAAAATTTTATAGCATGTTTTTGGATGGTGTAATATCCTGTTCATTTCACTGCACACCTCATCAATGATGGAACTGTAATGAATGGACATTCGTGATAAGGATGAGGTTCCCTTTTGAGTCCGGTTCCTTAAGGTTTGCATTTTCAGGGAGTTTTTCTGTGCCGTAGCTGCCACTGGGGTTCTAAACTTACAGTTATAAGGAACAAACTTATAGGCACTGAACGTATAAAACTTTAAAATCTTTTTTACCTTTAATACAACTTAACCATTGTTTAATGTGTTCTACAAATCAAAATGAATTGAATTCAGTTAGCTTTGCTTTACCATTTTGTCCACTTGAGTCTTATTAAATGACTTTCAAAAGGTCTCCAAAAGGTTTTCTTTGTGCTCTGCTGTAGACTGAAGAAACCCCAATCCATTACTGTGCCAGAGTTGGCAACACTGCAGTGCTACAGGAGATGCTCCATAATGTGCCCAGCCACTGCCTACAGTTGGCCATCAACATGTTGGATAAGGTAATCACACTCCAGCAACACAGTAAACTATCAGGCTAAAAGGAGCTAATGTTATACACTTATACACTGACCAGGCATAACATAATGACCACCTGCCTAATATCGAGTTAGTTCCCCCATTTTTTGGAAATTAACAGTCCTGACCTGCGAAGTATTAACAGCATTAACATCTTCAGCAATTTGAGCTGCAGCTGTTGATTTGAGCTTGTCTGTTGGAGCACCTTTGATAGATACTGACCACTGCAGACCAGGAACAGCCCACAAGAGCTGCAGTTTTGGAGATGCTCTAACCCAGACGTCTAGACACAATTTGGCCCTCGTCAAACTCAAATCCTTACACTCGTCATATATATACACGTATATGTATATATATATATATATATATATATATATATATATATATATATATATGATGTGGACATGTTCTGGAGTTTGTCATCAGGAGTAATACTCGTTTCTTCTATTTAAGAAGTTTCTGTGTCACCACATTTTTTTTTTGTGTTTGTGTCTTTGTGTTTGTGAATGACAGACTGGCAGATCTGCATTGTTGTTGGCAGCTGAGCAGGGACACACAACAGTAGTGGAGCTACTGCTGCAGAACCACGCCAGAGTGGACGTGTTTGATAAGGTGGGCAAATAAAGTGACTTTTATTTTGTTTAATATAAAATCGATCCGTTGTTAAAATGCTGAAATAGAGACAGACTTTTCCCTAGTTAAATTTTTGAGGTAAACTAACTTTAAAATGCTATATACACAGCCTGTTAAAAGTGCGGAAACCCCTAATTTAGTGATTTTTCATACAAATAAATAGTTAAAAAATCATATATTGTGATTTGTGGATTTTTTTTTAGATTATGTCTCTCACAGTGGACATGCACCTACAATGACAATTTCAGACCCCTCTATGATTTCTAAGTAGGAGAACTTGCAAAATAGCAGGGTGTTCAAATACTTATTTTCCTCACTGTATATATATAGGTATATAGCTGCTCAGACCCCATAGCTGCTCAGTTGTTGTGAAATAAACTGTATAGTAAGTCACTTTGGATAAAATGTAAATGTAAATGAACCCTTTATTCCATAGGACTTTTGATCTTTTCAATTTTTAAGAAATTTGACCTTTATTTTTCATGCAGACAAAAACGTCGTTTTGCGTGTTCCATTGACTTCTGATCAGAAGGCTACAGTGCATCAGGAAAGTTTTCACAGTGCTTCATTTTTTCCACATTTTGTTATCCAAAATACCCTTATTACAAAATGGATTTAATTCATTTTCTTCAAAATTCTATAAACGATTCCCCAAAATGACAATGTAAAAGGAGTTTGTTTGAAATATTTGCAAATGTATTAAAAAGAAAAAAAGAAAATCACGTACATAAGTATCCACAGCTTTTGCCATGACACTCAAAATTGAGTTTAGGTGCATCCTGTTTCCACTCATCATCCTTGAGATGTTTTCTACAACTCGATTGGAGTCCACCTGTGGTAAATTCAGTTGATTGGACATGATGTGGACAGACATACACCTGTCTATATTAGGTTCCACAGTTAACAGTGCATGTCAGAGCAAAAAACAAGCCATGAAGTCCAAGGAATTGCCTGTAGACCCCAGAGACAGGATTGTATCAAGGCACAGATCTGGGAAAAGGGAACAGAAAAGTTTCTGCAGCATTGAAGGTCCAAATAAGCAAAGTGGCCTCCATCATTCATAAATGGAAGAAGTATGGAACCACCACTCTTCCTAGAGCAGAGCCGCCTGGCCAAACTGAGCGATCAGGGGAGAAGGGAGGTGACCAAGAACACAATGATTTTTCTGTGGAAAAAGGAGAACCTTCCAGAAGAACAACCATCTTTGCAGCACCCCACTAATCAGGCCTGTATGGTAGAGTGGACAGACAGAAGCTACATATGTGCACATAGAAGTATGGTGGTGGCAGTATTGTGCTGTGGGAATGTTTTTCAGCAGCAGAAACTAGAAGACTGATCAGGATAGAGGGACTTGAACCTGATTGAATATCTCTGGGGATATCTGAAAATGGCTGTGCACAGACTCTGCCATTCCAGCCCGATGGAGCTTGAGAGGTTCTCCAAAAAAGAATTGGAGAAACTGCCCAAAAATAGGTGCCAAGCTTGTAGCATCACTAAAAGCTGAAAATTAGTGCCAAAGGTGCTTCAGCAAAGTATTGAGCAAAGGCTGTGAATACTTATGTACATGTGATTTTGTTTAGTTTTTTTTATTTTTAATACGTTTCAAAGATCTTAAACAAACTTCTCTCACATTGTCATGATGGGGTATTGTTTGTAAAAATTTAAGGAAAATATGAATTTTATCCATTTTGGAATAAAGCAGTAACATTAGAAAATGTGGAAAAAGACAAGTGCTGTGAAAATTTTTCAGATCCACTGTATGAGTTTAAATCCCAGCACAACCAACATCGAAGGGTATCTGCCAAATGACATAATTGTGAATGAATTCCGCATACAGGAAGGAAAGTCCCCTCTCCACCTGGCTGCTGAGCAGGGCCACAAGGACATTGCTGACTTCCTGCTCTCTAAAAAAGCCGTTGTGAATGCTAAAACCAAACTGGGTCTGACTCCACTGCACCTGAGCGCCCAGACCGGCTCATCTCCTCTTGTTAAACTACTCACAGAGTCAAACACTGACCAGGCCCACCACCTCATTCATGCCCTTACTTTGGTAAGAGCTTATTTATTTGCTCATTTGTATATACATTGCACCCTCAAAAGGCTTGCGATATTATGTTTTTACTTGACATATTAATTTATTGCTTGCTATTGTCAGATTAACCGGTTATTTGCTTGTAAACTTGCTGTTGCAGAGTAAACAGACTCCTTTGCACTTGGCTGCCATCAGTGGACGATTAGACGTCTGCAAGTGTTTGTTAAACCTCGAAGCTAAAGTTACAGACAAAGATATTGTGAGTAATATCTGTCTGTCATTGTGTTCAGCCAAATTAGAAAATTGTAACAATACTAATAAGTCAAACTGTTTCTATGACAGATCTTATACATTTTTACCACACAATTTTATGTCTTTGGATTCTGTAGCAAGTAATTTTGCCTTCACTTGAACTAGGAAACCCAAACCTGTTCTAACATGACAATGACCCTGTTCACAATGCCAGCTCCTTGAAGATATGATATACATGGGTTGCAGTGGAAGATCCCGCAAGCTGACAGAACCCCAGACCTCCTCACCTCACCTACATTAGTACCCAACTTGTGGCTGAATTAATCTCCACAAGCACACTCCAAAATCTATTGGAACATCTTTTCAAAAGAGTGAAGCTTATTATAACAGCAAATTTGGAACGGGATGTTCAAAATACACATATCGGGTGTCTGCAAACTTTTGTCCATATAGTGTATTTCACACAACTTAAATGTTCAATTGAAAAGCCTGAAAAACAGGACAGCTATTTTTTACTCATTTATTTTGGAAATTAAACTATTGAATAATATTTTTAAAAATTGTCAATTAATGAATTTTCATTTAAAATGAGTAAACTAGCATTGGGATTTTGATAGAGAATCCAAAGCACTTTGGTAAGTTGTAGCTATGAATATAAAAATATGCAGTTAATACAGCATTTGAGGTATAAAAGTCATGTACATAAGTATATAAGTATATACAGCCTTTGCTTAATACTTTTCTTGATGAACCTTTTTGAGTATGATGCTACTAGCTTGAAACACCTATAATATTCTTGGGCAGTTTCTCCCATTCTTCTTTGCAGAACTTCTCAAGCCCCATCTGGTTTAATGGCGAGTATCGGTGAACAGACATTTTCAGATCTCTCCAGAGATATTCAATCAGGTCCAAATCTAAGCTCTGGCTGGGCCACTTAATGACATTGTTGTCCTTTAGCCAATCCTTTGTTATATTGGCTTTGTGCTTAGAATCGTTGTCCTTTTGGAAGCTGAACAAGCTGCATTCATCTTTCCCTGTTACTCTTTCACAGTAACAATCGGGTTCTTGGTCACCTCCCTAAATAGGCCCTTCTTTCCAGTTTTGCCGGGCGACTGCTCTCGGAAGAGTCCTGGCAGTTCCAAAATTTTTTCGCTTTACAGATAATGTGCTCATTTGGACCGTCAATGCTGCATAAATTTTTCTGTCCCCTTCCCCAGATCTGTGCCTCGATACAATTCTGTCTCTGAGGTCTACAGACAATTTCTTCATGGCTTGGTTTGTGCTCTGACATGCACTGTTAACTGTGGGAAATCATATAGACAGGTGTGTGTCTTTCCAAATCATGTCCGATCAACTGTATTTACCACAGGTGGACTCTAATCAAGTTGTAGAAACATTTGAAGGATGTTCAGTGGAAACAAAATGCACCTGAGCAAAATTTTGAGTGTCGTGGCAAAGGCTGTGAATACTTATGTACGTGTGATTTTTATTTTGTAATAAATTTTGCAAAGATTCAAAACAAACTTCTTTAAAGTTAACATTATGGGGTTTTGTTTGTAGAATTTTTAAGAAAATAATAAACTAAAACCATTTTGGAATAAGGCAATAGCATAACAAAATGTGGAAAAAGTGAAGCTCTGTGAAAACTTTCCAGATGCACTTTATAAAGAGAAGCAGTGGGCCTAAAACAGATCCTTGTGAAACACCAAACTTTTCCTCAGAGAGTGTGGAGAATGTTTACATTTACGTCATCAAACTGATAACGATCAGTCAAAAAAGACCTATGCCAGAAGTGAGATGTTCCCTTTATTCCAACAACATTTTCTAGTCTATCAAGGAGGATATTATGACCAATGGTGTCAAAAACTGCACTAGTGTTTAAGTGTTTGTGTGTCTGTGTTTTTTCTCAGCATGGAAAAACCCCTCTTGACCTCGCTGTAGAGAATGACCACTCTGATGTAGTGAAGTTGTTTTTAAAGCACAGCTCTGAAATATCCACACTAGCCACATGCATCAACATTGCCGCAGCTAAGGGCAATGTGGTCATCATACGTGAGCTGCTCATGTTCCACAAGAGTGGTCTCGACATACTGCACAACAAGGTCAGAACATAGGGTCAATAGATCAGTGGTAAAATGTAATGTAAAATGTAATGTAAAATGTAATGTAAAATGTAATGTAAAATATATATATAATAGTAGTATACTATAGAACCATATATGGTACTAAAATGTATTATAATGTAATACTAAATGTGCATCTTAACAGGTTGATTGCAGAGGCTCAGGTCCTCTGCACTTGGCTGCTGCAGGAGGGCACACTGAAGTCGTTAAGCTTCTCTTGGATGCAGGGGCTTCAGCTACAGAGGAGGACTCTGTGAGAGCACTTAATCTTCACACTTCAACACAGCATATTGACACAACCCAAATATCCAAACAGCACTTCAGTGCAGCGCAAACACACATAACAGATCTAAATAAATGTCATGCGTTGCTGCGATATATCATTGCTTTTATAAAACCTCGGTATATTGATGTTTAATTGCAGGAGGGAATGACCGCTCTTCATCTGGCTGCTCAGAATGGACACATACATATCCTGGAGGTCCTGAAATCAAAGGTGTCTTTACAGGTGCCGGGCAAAAAAAATGTGTTTGTATGTGTGTGTGTGTGGAGAGAGAGAGTGGAGTCGATTGTTTATGGTGTAGAAGTTTAAATTTTTGGAAAAGATGTTTCATTCTGATATATCACATACCTATTGTATTTAAAATATTGATTAAAATATTTTTCATGTGTGTGTGTGTGTAGACAAGACGTACAGCACTACATGTGGCAGCCTGTTTCGGACAAGTTGACTTTGTGAGGGAAATTTTGACCCAAGACCCGGACACAATCAGCAGAAAGACGTGCAGCAGAGACACTTTGAGAACATCGGCTGAGGTGTCAAACATCCCAGTCCGTACAAACATCCTGCATACACCCAAACACACACCTGGGTGTGCTTATAAATATTCTGAATGAAATTTTTGAATAAATCGCGTACATTTCTGTCTCTTTTTTGAAAATGTGCACTATGGAGCAGGTAACAGCTGCAGCAGAGGAAGTGGAAGAGGAAGACACTGTAAGTCAGAAATGCATGCACACCACAGTGATTTGAGATTTCGATGAAAAAAGAGATACAAAATGTCTCTATACTATTTTTATGTAGATTTTTATAAAGCCTGCTCTACAACTTGCTCAATCCCAATATATTTATTCATATTCAGCATATTTTATAATTCAGGTGTTCGGTTAATGTGTGAAAGATGCCAAACAGCCTATAATATCAGAATCAGAATCAGAATCAGAATCAGGTTTATTGGCCAAGTGTGTTGACACACACAAGGAATTTGGTTCCAGCTGTTTGTTACTCTCAAAAGTACAGACATAAATAAAACCTATACATGACAAAACAGACACAACAAGACAAAACAGACTATACAAGACAATACAGACAATGTGAGACAGTATAGACAGTGTGGGTAATAAATAGGGATACAGACCAGTAATGTACATAAAGTGTGGGAGTGCATGGTAGTGCAAATGACAGTATTGTGTGCCAGTATGACGAGAGAGGTTACTATAAAACTTTGTACAGTATATAGAAGCAATAGTGTGTGTAACATATACAGATAATGTGATGAGTGACAGTTTTGTGTGGTACTCATAGATATGAGCATGGAATTTAATTATGGTCAGTTGTTAGTGAGGGTGATTGCTTGGGGAAAGAAACTGTTCCTGTGTCTGGCAGTCTTAGTGAACAAAGTTCTGTAGCACCTGCCAGAAGGGAGGAGCTGAAAGATGTTGTGTCCAGGGTGTGAAGGGTCATTAATGATTTTTCCTGCCCGGTTTCTGGTTCTTGTATGGTACAAGTCCTGGAGGGTGGGCAGGGGGGCACCAATGATTTTTTCAGCTGTTTTAACAGTTTTCTGCAGTCTGTTTCTGTCCTGTTTTGTTGCTGCTCCAAACCAGATGGTGATTGATGAGCACAGGACAGATTCAATGACTGCAGTGTAGAACTGTATCAACAGCTCCTGTGGCAGACTGTACTTCCTTAATTGCCTTAGAAAGTACATCCTCTGCTGGGCCTTTTCAGAATTGAGTTTATGTTTGATTCCCATTTCAGGTCTTGGGAAATGGTAGTGCCCAGAAACTTGAAGTTCTCCACAGGTGACACAGGAATGTTGGATATTGTGAGGGGGAGTAGTGTTGAAGGATGTTTCCTAAAGTCCACTATCATCTCCACAGTTTTGAGTGTGTTTAGCTCAAGGTTGTTCTGACTGCACCATAGCACCAGCTGCTTCACCTCCTGCTTATATGCAGACTCGTCACCATCTTGGATTAGTCCAATGAGCGTGGTGTCATCTGCAAATTTCAGGAGTTTGACAGTTGGGTCACTTGATATGCAGTCATTCGTATAAAGGGAGAATAGCAGTGGGGAAAGGACACACCCCTGAGGAGCACCAGTGCTGACTGTCTGAATACTGGAGGTAACACCTCCCAGTCTCACCTGTTGTTTCCTGCCTGTCAGGAAGCTGGTGATCCATTGACAGATGGCAGGGGGTATAGTAAGGTTTAGGAGTTTGAGTGGAGGATTCCCGGAATTATTGTATTGAAAGCCGAACTAAAGTCAACAAACAAAATCCGGGCATATGTTCCTGGGCAGTCAAGGTGTTGCAGAATGTAGTTTAGCCCCATGTTGACTGCGTCATCCACCGATCTGTTTGCTCGGTATGCAAACTGTAGGGGATCCAGCAGCTGTTCTGTCACCTTCTTTAGATGGGCCAATACCAGCTTTTCAAAGGTCTTCATGACGACAGATGTCAGAGCGACAGGCCTGTAGTCATTCAGTCCAGTAATGGAGGGTTTCTTGGGGACTGGGATGACTGTGGAGAGTTTAAAGCAGGAGGGGACCTCACACAACTCCAGTGATCTGTTGAAGATAGAGGTGAAAATAGGAGCCAGTTGGTCAGCACATGCTTTGAGACAGGAGGGGGAGACACCGTCTGGGCCGGGAGCCTTTCTTGTCTTCTGTCTCTGAAAGAGCCGATACACATCCTTTTCACAAATCGTGAGCGCAACTTGAGTGCTGGAAGGAGTTGTAAGAGAGAAATCCAGAGGTGTGATGGGGGCAGACATTGGGCTGGGTTGGATGAGAGGTGTGAAGATATTGTCCTCAAACCTGCAGTAGAAGGTGTTAAGGTCGTCAGCCAGGTCTTTGTTTGCTTCAGTGGGGAGGGGTGGTCTCCTGTAGTTTGTGATATTTATAATATCCAGAAATACCTATCATACTCAGCGACCTAATGTACATAACATCTGTGCTGAGGTGAATTTGTGGTTTTTAAAAGCACCAAAAATTCAGATTATCACTATCCATGTTACAGAAATCTCTATTTGAAATAAATAAATAAATAAAAACTGGTGTCCTTACAGCACATAGCTCAAGTTATTGTTGATAATATTTAATCAGAATTAGGCTTTAAAGGCCAAAATATGTACAGTAATATATTCGCATCCTGGTTTATTGGTAGCAAATGGACATCCGAAAATTTACCATATTCAGAGAACTTGTTTTTTTTTTTTTTTCCTTTATGTGTGTGTGTATAGTTTGGGTACACACCTCTGCACTTTGCAGCTCTGTGGGGACACGAGAATGTGGTTCGCTTGTTGCTGAACTTTCCTGGAGTCCTGGATGAACCTGAAACAAACCCTAAAGTAAAACTTTAATAATATATATTATTAGTTTTATATATATATATAATCACTGAAAACTTAACTTCCTTTTATTTGCACTTTGATTGTATTTTTCTTTATTGTGTTCATTTATTTTTATATCTTCATTCGTTTTATAGATTAATGAGTAGATTAATATATTGATTTTCTGTAATTTTTATGCAGTATAATAACTCTAGAGGAAGGATAAAGAGGCAGGCAACAGGTTTTAACCAGGCTTAATTTGCTACTCTTCCCTTTCTGCTTTTATTTTACATTTCACGCACAGACACACACACACACACACACACACACACACACACACACACACACACACCTCCATTTAATCAAGCTTCTCACTCTTCTTCTTCTTCTTTCGGCTGCTCCCATTAGGGGTCGCCACAGCGGATCATCCGTCTCAATACCACCCTGTCCTCTACATCTGCCTCTTTCACACCAACTACCTGCATGTCTTCCTCACCACATCCATGAACCTCCTCCTTGGCCTTCCTCTTTCCTCCTACCTGGTGGCTCCATCTTCAGCATTCTTCTACCAATATAATCCATGTCCCTTCTCTGCACATGTCCAAACCATCTCAATCTCACCTCCCTCACCTTGTCACCAAAACATCCTACATGCGCTGTCCCTCTAATAAACTCATTTCTAATCTTGTCCATCCTCGTCACTCCCAACGAAAACCTTAACATCTTCAGCTCTGCTACCTCCAGCTCTGCCTCCTGCCTTTTACTCAATGCCACTGTCTCTAATCCATACAACATCGCAGGTCTCACCACAGTCCTATAAACTTTCCCTTTCATTCTTGCAGATACCCTACTATCACAAATCACTCCTGTCACTCTTCTCCACCCACTCCACCCTGCCTGCACTCTTTTCTTTACTTCTCTAACACACTCTCCATTACTTTGCACTGTTGACCCCAGGTACCTGAACTCCTCCACCTTCTCCACCTCTTTTCCCTGCAACCGCATCACTCCACTGCCCTCCCTCTCATTCACACACATGTACTCTGTCTTACTCCTACTGACTTTCATTCCCCTTCTCTCCAGCGCATATCTCCACCTCTCCAGGCTCTTCTCAACCTGCTCTCTACTCTCACCACAAATCACAATATCATCTGCAAACATCATAGTCCAGGGAGACTCCTGTCTGACCTCGTCCGTCAACCCGTCCATCACCACTGCAAACAGGAAAGGGCTCAGGGCCGATCCTTGATGCAGTCCAACCTTCACCCTGAACCAGTCTGTCGTACCTACTGCACACTTCATTGCCGTCACACTGTCCTCATACATGTCCTTCACCACCTTCACATACTTCTCTGACACACCTGACTTCCTCATACAATACCACAACTCCTCTCTTGGCACTCTGTCGTATGCTTTCTCTAAATCCACAAATACACAATGCAATTACTTCTGTCCTTCTCTATACTTCTCCATCAACATCCTCAAAGTAAATAAGGCATCTGTGGTGCATACTGTTGCTCACAGATGGTCACCTCTTCTCTCAGCCTGGCTTCCACTACTCTTTCCCATAACTTCATGGTGTGACTGATCAACTTAATTCCCCTGTAGTTACTGCAGGTCTGCACATCTCCCTTATGCTTAAAGATCGGTACCAGCACACTCCTTCTCCATTCCTCAGGCATCCTCTCCCCTTCCAGAATCCTGTTAAACAATCTGGTTAAAAACTCCACTGCCATCTCTCCTAAACATCTCCACGCTTCTACCGGTATGTTATCTGGTCCAACCGACTTTCCATTCTTCATCCTCTTAATCGCTGCTCTCACTTCCTCCTTACTAATCCTATCTACATCCTGCTTCACCAACTCCACATCATCCAACCTTCTCTCTGTGATTTTCCTCATTCATCAGCTGCTCAAAATACTCCTCCACCTTCTCAACACACTCTCCTCACTAGTCAACACATTTCCTCTCCATCCTTTATTGCTCTAACTTGCAGTACATCCTTCCCAGCTCGGTCCCTCTGCCTGGCCAATCGGTATAAATCCTTTTCTCCTTCCTTAGTGTCCAACCTCTTATACAGCTCCTCATATGCCTTTTCCTTGGCTTTCGCCACATCCTTTTACCTGCTGCCGCATCTTCTTGTACTCCTGCCTACTTTTCTCATCACTCTGTCGATCCCACTTCTGTTTTGCCAACCTCTTTCCCTAATGCTCTCCTGCACTTCCTCATTCCACCACCATGTCTCCTTGTCTTGCTTTCTATTTCCAGATGTCACACCAAGTACTTTTCTAGCTGCCTCCTCATCACTCCTGCAGTAGTTGCCCAATCATCCGCACCTCTTCACTACCACCAAGCCCCTGTCTGACCTCTTCCCTGAACCTCACACTACACTCTTCCTCCTTCAGTTTCCACCATCTTATTCTTCTTTCAATCCTTACTTTCCTCCTCTTCTTCTTCGCCTCCAAAACCATCCTACAGACCACCATCCGATGCTGTCTAGCTACACTGTCCCCGCCAACACCTTACAGTCTCCAATCTCCTTCAGGTTGCATCTCCTGCATAGCACATAGTCCACCTGTGTGCACCTTCCTCCACTCTTATACGCCACCCTATGATCCTCCTTCTTCTTAAAATACGTGTTCACCACTGCCATTTCCATCCTTTTAGCAAAATCTAGGGTTAGATTTGCCCTTCCACATTCCTCTCCTTAAAACCATACCTACCCATCACCTCCTCATCACCTCTGTTCCCTTCACCTACATGCCCATTAAAGTCTGCCCCAATCACCAATCGTTCTTTCCCAGGTACACCATCTACCACTTCATCTAATTCACTCCAGAATCTTTCCTTTTCCTCCATCTCACAGCCAACTTGTGGAGCATAGGCACTGATGACATTTATCATCATCCTTCAACTTCCACCTTCACGATCATCACCCTATCAGAAACTCTTTTCACCTCCACTACACTCTTACTGTACTCTTCCTTCAGAATCACCCCTACACCATTTCTCTTCCCATCCACACCATGATAAAACAGTTTAAACCCACCTCCAATGTTCCTGGCCTTACACCCTTTCCACTTGGTCTCCTGAACACACAGCATATCTACCTTTCTCCTCTCCATCATATCAGCTATCTCTCTCCCTTTACCCGTCATAGTACCAACATTTAAAGTACCAACCCGAACCTCTACTCTCCTACACTGCTCCTTTTCCTGCCGTCTCTGTAGACGTCTTCCTCCTGTCCTTCTCCTCCTTCGGCCAACAGTAGCCCAATTTCCACCGGTACCCTGTCGGCTAACGATACCTGTGGCGGTCGTTGTTAACCCGGGCTTCGACCGATCCGGTATGAAATTCTCCTTTGTGATCCGCATATTTGATTTGGCACATGTTTTACGCTGGATGCCCTTCCTAACGCAACCCTCCCCATTTACCCGGGCTTGGGACCGGCACTAAGAGTGCACTGGCTTGTGCCCCCCTAATGGCTGGGTTAATCAAGCTTCTCACTGAAACACCTATTAATAGGAATTATGCACAGATGTGTGATCCTTACCCCTCACTTTCTCTAATTCTGCAATGTAATTATATTGTCTGTAAAAAAAAAAAAAATCCTACCATGCAAAAAAAAATGTGATTTATTTTTTTCTACATTATATGTGTAGTATAGGAAATAAAATACAATTTTAATTGATAAATTACATCAAGAAAAGTAAAAATCATGACCAACAGTAAGTTTGTGCATGTGTGTTCCAGTGTTTTACTCCATTGCACCTGGTAGCTCGGAGTGGGCACACAAATGTCATCAGGCTGCTGCTCAGCAGATCCAGATCTCTGCTTCATCTGCTGGAACATCTGGACCGCACTTGCCTTCACCAGGCATCTGCTCAGGGGCACGTGGCAACAGTGAGAGTCCTGTGGTGCCACGGTTTCAACCTGGCTTTATTTGCCACTTTTCCCTTTCTGCTTTTATCTTACAGTTCATATACACACACACACACACACACACACACACACATCGCTCCCTTTAATCAAGCTTCTCACTGAAATACCTATTAATAGGAATTATGCACAGGTGTTTGATCCTCACTTCCTCTAATTTAATTACATTGTCTGTAAAACAAAAAAAATCCTTACCATGCAAAAAAAAGTTATTCATTTTTTTCTACATTATATGTGTAGTAAATGTGTAGTATTAATATATAATAATTTTAATTAATAAATTACTTCAAGGAAAAAATAAATAAATCATGACCAACAGTAAGTCTGTGCATTTGTGTTCCAGTATTTTACCCCACTGCACCTGGCAGCTTGGAGTGGTCACACAGATGTTGTCAGGCTGCTGCTCAGCAAATCCAGTTCTCTGCTTCAGGATCATCTGGACACTTGCCTTCACCTGGCATCTGCTCAGGGGGACATGGCAACAGTGAGAGTCCTGCTGGGCTACGGTGCCGACATCGACCACCCAGACAAGGTGAGACCATGTAGATCATGTAGATGCGGTTATGTGTGTGTGTGTGTGTGTGTGTGTGTGTGTGTGTGTGTGTGTGTGTGTGTGTCAGAGGTGGCAAAAGTAAACACATCCATTACTTGTACAGAAGTACAGATACTAATGTTTTAAAATACTCGGGTAAAAATTAAAGTACTGATTATACCTTTTTACTTAAGTGAAAGTAAAGAAGTCTTGGCTCTGACATGTACTTAAGTTAAAAGTAAATATTACTTTTACCTGTTTTAGCTGTTAACTGGCCCTCACATCATATTACAGTTTTTCTCAACTGCTTTCAGTCATTTCTCAGATCAGAATTGAAGTTTGCAGATCTCCAAGTGCATTTCTCAAAACAACACGTACAAACTGCACAACATAGTGGATAACCGGAAAATACGTGTCACCTGCTCAAAATGCTTTGTCTACCGTGCAAAAGCGTGTTTTTTCATCAATCATTGTGTCAGAGGCAGCAGAATCCCATGTCATTTTTTCAACAATGTGAACGTGACAGGCAAAATTATTAGTCATGTTATCAGTAGAACATCATACTTAGTTTTAGTTATTTAAATTATACTCAAGTCAGGTTTGATGACTAGAAACTACTAAATTACCGTACTGGTGTGTGACATAATTTACAGTGTCCCTCCGGTAAAAAAAGAAGTTACTTTTGCAAACCATTGTGCATCAACCAGGTGTTACAGTAATTAACATGGTATGAATAGATAATTTTTCTGATTGATTCCATTTAACCTCAGTTAACCAATCAACATCAACCCACGTAACAGTATATCGAAGAATCGAAACAAAAGATCAGACTCTAATCACATTTTTACTGTACTGTCAATAGTGGTACTTACATACAGAAAACAAAGGAAACTACACATAGGCTATTTACCGACAAATGGAAACCTAAAAAAGACAATGTGGGAAAAACTATACATGTACAACAGAAGGTAAAGGTGAAATTATGTGGCAGTTTTCCTATGCGTCATGTCGGTCCTCTCTGTTGGGCCACAGATTCTCATCCACATCACAACATATATTTTCCCTTGCTATGCATGGGGGAAAGAATCTTCTTGAGTGCCTTATCCAGCCTCTGCATGCATCTGCTGAGATGTCCTCACATGCTGCATCCATTGCAGCCAGCAGTGTCATCTGTGTATGTGGCTGATGATCATAAACCTTCCACCTCCAAGCCGAGAAAAACTCTTCAATTGGGTTCAGGAACGGGTGGAAGTAGGGTGGAAGGAATTCAATCAGCATCCTGCGGTGGTGGACAAACCACTGCCTGATGTTGTCAGAGTGATGGAAACTGACATTGTCACAAATTAATACATACTTTGGTAGATCATCTCAATTGAGGTCCATCTCATCTTCAGGAATGACATTTCTATAGAGATTGTCTAAGAATGTAAGGAGATGCTGTGTGTTGTATGGTCCCATAATAGGAATATGAGCTAGCACACCTTGGTCTGAAATAGCAGCACACATAGTGATGTTTCCTCCACGTTGGCCTGGGACATCAACAGTAGCTCTCTGACTGATTAGATTTCTACCACGCCTTCTGCCTTTGGCCAGGTTGAAGCCAGCCTCATCCAAGTATATGAAGTTGTGAGGTGGTTCTCTTGATTCCATTTCCATTATGCGCTATATACCAGAAAAAACACAGTGTGCATAAACTACTGTATTTGTCTTTGTTGTTTACAGCTACATCAAATGTAAAGATCTATGAAGTTCCACCAATATCAAATGTGTAGACGTTACTCTTACAGTATAGTGGGTATACAACATACCTGTACAAACTGGAGTCGTAGCTCTTTCACTCTGTCAGCATTTCTTTCAAAGGGTACATTGTACATCTGCTTCATGGTGATTACATGTCTTTTCAAGACCCTGTCTATAGTTGAAATGCTCACAGATTGTATATTTTCAAAGATACTGTTGTCTTCAACAATAGCACTTTGTATCTCCTTTAGTCTTATTGCATTGTTAGACATACCCATGTTGCAAATTGCTTCCTCCTGCTGAGGTGTGAAAAGGAGCCCTCTGCCACCCCTGCAAGGTTGTCTTGCAGTCCTACATGAGAAAATATTTTGTAAATGAAGTATAAGGATCACAGGATTTTGATTCATACAGTAAATAACTAAGAATACTGTATGCATGGAAAACCTAAGGTGTTTTACAGTACAGTGGAACCCGGTTATCTCGCCCTCGGTTACCTCGACAACCCTATTAAGTCAACGTTTTTGAAGTGGAACCGCCAAATTCTTGCTTTTTCTAAGCATTTTTTATCGGTTATGTCGACTTTTTTTATGTTGCCGAACCCTAATATCTCGAGCACAAGGGGGCGCAAATTTACCATTCAACATTCAAAAGTTATCTCGACCGCCATGACCAAATGCCGGCTTTTGAAAATATTAGTTATCGATGCCACTTCACCATCTCACTACCGTATTTTCATTCCTAGTTGTAAAAACAGTTGAATAAATGTTCAGTAATTACCACAATGATCGTACTGTACTTGGTTCACTGCGCAAGTGCTGAGTTCACTTAGCACGTGATCATGGTCCGCATGGTCGTTCACTCCAATGACAGTTCTCTCACGCTGGTTCATCTTGTCTGAAGGATAACATGCTGTAGCTATTCTTTTTTCCCTTCTAAAAATGTCTGGAGGTGTTAAGAGAAAACTGGACAATCAGTCAATAGAGAAAAAGTATGAAATCATACTGCAGCTAGAAAAAGGAAAAAAAATGGCAGACCTCAGTCGTCTGCATGGCATTCCAGCAAACACCATTTCAGGATGGAAAAAGAAGACAGACGTGATGAAGGAAATGTACGAGAAGTCTGTTTTTGATCCAGCAAGAAAAAAAATTCGAGTGGCTAAGCACAAAGATGTCGACGACGCAGTGTTTCAATGGTTCACAAATACGCGAGCAACAAACCTTCCCGTCAATGGTCCCTTGCTGATGGAGAAGGCAGAAATCCTTGCTGCAAAGCTAGGACACCTCAACACCACTTGTTCCTGTTTAACCGCAGCGCTTTCTCCACAAATGCGCTGCGGTTGAACAGGAACAAGTGGATTCATGGCTGAAGACTCAAATGCGCACAATTTTGGATACCTATGAGATTTGGAACATTTTTCTAATGCTGATGAAACTGGGGTGTTTTGGAAATGCCTTCCAGACAAGACTATGGCGTTTCGTGGGGAGGCTTCTCGCGGTGGAAAAAAGTCGAAGGATCGGCTTACAGTGCTGGCTGCTGCTAATATAGATGGAAGCCAAAAACTCCCGCTCTACGTTATAGGAAAGTCCAAGAATCCAAGATGCTTTAAAGCAAACTGTTAAAGGCAAAAAACAACAAAGCATTTTAGACATTGTAAAGAAACCACCGTAGGGTGTAGGATATGTTCAGATATGTTCAGACATGTTCAGATCAGTTCAGTGAAATGACTCGTGAATTTTTTTTTGTGAATTTTTTTGTGTATTTGCAATTGAAAATAATAAATAATTTTTTGAGGAATCGACGGTGGTTTGTATTGTATACTGGTAAATCTCTGCCCATAAGAAATAATGGAAAACCAATTAATCCGTTCCCGACCTCCACCGAAACCCATTTATTAACAATTTTTGCCCTGTTTTTTAGCAGTATTAATACTAAATAATACAGGTAAATAAATAATACTGTATATAATTGTTATGCAGCGTAATGAGCTGAGGTAAAGCCGGAGCACAGTTCGCTGCATAACAATTATATACGTGTGTTTTGCAGCCGTGGAGAGCGCGTGGAGTCCGGAAAGGAAGAAACGCATAGGGATACGTGTGACAGGGAAAACACAGACAAGCATGCATCAAACACCTTCACATACTAACTATAACCGACAGGGAGTGTGGATGAATGAGTGGTTTATATATAGGAGCTGGGGATGAGTGAATAATGAGCCCCAGGTGTGCATCCAGGTGAAAAGCGGATTTTGACAGCCGCCAAAAGGGCCGTGGCAGGTGGATTCCTGACAATAATACAGTAAAAAGTATAAATTAAAAACATTACAAAATGTACGTACATTTTTATAGCATGTCGCTTCATAAAACAAATCGCGGCAACGCTGTTGTGTAAAAAAACCCTTCAAAAACACGTGCATGCACATTCTCATTTATTAACGCACATCATGTACATAAAGAAATTTCAAGCACGTTAATATATTGCCGCCATTTTGATTTTCATTTATCTCGATTATCGGTTACCTCGATGCTTTTTGGCGATGCCCTAGGACGCCGACATAACCAGGTTCCACTGTATATGTTACTTTACTATACAGTACATTACATACCTGTTCTCTCTACGAAATGTTCAAATTAATGATGACACAGTTAGATATAAAATATATGAGGACTGAAAGAAGAATAAGATGGTGGAAACTGAAGAAGGAAGAGTGTAGTGTGAGGTTCAGGGAAGAGGTCAGACAGGGGTTCGGTGGTGGTGAACAGGTGTTGAATGATTGGGCAACTACTACAGGAGTGATGAGGGAGGCAGCTAGAAAAGTACTTGGTGTGACATCTGGAAATAGAAAGGAAGACAAAGAGACATGGTGGTGGAATGAGGAAGTGTGATGTAGAGGACAGGGGGGTATGAAGACGCGCAGTAACAGGAAATCGGTTGTTCGGCTGAAATCGGTGCGCAGTGAAAATGAAAAAATAATATTTCACCAAATCAATGGATTGAAACTAAAGTAACGAGCCTGTTTTGAAAATGTAAGAAGACAAAAGTACAGATATTTGTGTAAAAATGTAATGAGTAAAAGTAAAAAGTTGTCTGAAAAATAAATAGTGGAGTAAAAAACTGATACTAGAAAAATCTACTTAAGTACAGTAATGAAGTATTTGTACTCCGTTACTTCCCTCCTCTGGTGTGTGTAGATAAATATAGTACGTTCTTGTGAACAGAGCCAGTCTTTAAACTTTTTGATACCACCACGTGCATATATATGTATATAATTTATTTATTTATGTGTTCATTTTCTCAAAATCAGACACATAATGAGCGATGGATTAGGTAATGGTTTTGATTTTAGAGTGACCTGAAAAAAAGTGGTGTTTTTCATTCATATAAGTCACTTTTGTAACCTTTTTGCTCAAATCTGCTGAAATTCGTATTGCACTTAGGAAAAAGATTTGGTGAGCAAGCAGGATGTGCATAAAGATCCATGAAGCAACTCGAAAACTATGAGGATGATTTGGACTGTAACTAAATCAACAGTCTATTACAGTAGTTCAGGACCACAGTTTGCATGAGTAGTTCTGCCTCAACAATGATGGAAATGCAGTGAATGGACATCGATGATTATGGTTTCAGTTTTGAACCTGGTTCATGTGCATAAATTTCATTTACCAGTAGGGGGGGACAATGAATATAAAATTTCTCATGAGCAATTTTTAAAGGGGGACACAAATAATACAGTCAAATTGTACTCACAGTATAAAGACACAGTGTCCCCACAGTGAAACACTTTGTTTCTATCATTATTAATGTAGCATGGAGACTGCGTCAATTACAATAGTAATTTAAACTGCTTTACATAAATAAAGTAAAACTATCATTAAAAAATCACAACAATAAAAACAAGGAATTAAAAAAAAAGGTTTATTTTATTTACAAATTATTTGACACTTAAGAACAGAATAGAAATTGATTATAAAAATGTTTTAAATGGACTGTTTCTAAATGCATTTTCGTGGGTTTTTTTTCTACTTACACAATTATTTAGGTATACATACATATATTATTCACAATAGAGAGTGCGATATTTTTTTTATATTTTGTTTTTGTGGGGGACAACCCTCGGACATGTCCCCAGGATTTACGCCCATGAACTGGTTCCTCTCAAGGTTTCTTCCTCATGCAGACTCCACACAGTCATCACTGGCTCACTCATTAGAGACAAACTTACAATTATAAGGAGCAAACTTATAGGCAGTAAACTTATACATTATTTTATAACATATTTATCTCTGTAAAGCTGCTTTGAAACAAGGTCCAGTGGTGCTCTACAAATAAAAATAAACTGAATTGATTTCACCTGTACTTTTATCTCAGTCGAAAAGGACCGCCCTGCACTATGCATCGGAAGCTGGCTGTCTGGAGCTGGTGCGTCTCCTGATCGAGAGAGGCGCCTCAGTGGATGCTGAATGTCACAACGAGCTCACACCACTGCAGTACGCCGCCAAGGAGAACCATTTAACCACCGTCAGCTTCCTGCTCAGGCAGCCAGACAACAACAATGTAAACCTGTTGGAGAAGAGTGACGTAAGTATTACATTGCCACACCCTTTACAGTCTCTGTATACTTACTCTGTGCCATTGAGAATTCAATTTCTGAGATTCAGAAGCTTGAAAGCAAGCTTTTGTGCAGACCTTACATTCTTCCTTGAATATTTTTGACTGTGATTGAGTAGAATTAACACAAGGGGGCAGTATTTTACAGTCTGCCTGCACCTATCTTATACGTACTGTGCATTCGTCATTTTTTTCCATGATAAAAAAAATTACATAAATTAAATGGAGCAGTAATTCATAATATGCACAATCTCTGAGTGTTTCAGATTGTGTTTTAGAGAGAGGTTATGGACAAACCATGGACACATTTTCATACAGAATTAAATATTATTGACATAATCTACCATTTTTTTTTTTTTTAAATCGAGGTATTTTTATAAAAATGTTTTAAATGGACTGTTTCTAAATGCATTTTCGGGTTTTTTTCTACTTACACAATTATTTAGGTATACATACATATATTATTCACAATAGAGAGTGCGATATTTTTTTTATATTTTGTTTTTGTGGGGGACAACCCTCGGACATGTCCCCAGGATTTACGCCCATGAACTGGTTCCTCTCAAGGTTTCTTCCTCATGCAGACTCCACACAGTCATCACTGGCTCACTCATTAGAGACAAACTTACAATTATAAGGAGCAAACTTATAGGCAGTAAACTTATACATTATTTTATAACATATTTATCTCTGTAAAGCTGCTTTGAAACAAGGTCCAGTGGTGCTCTACAAATAAAAATAAACTGAATTGATTTCACCTGTACTTTTATCTCAGTCGAAAAGGACCGCCCTGCACTATGCATCGGAAGCTGGCTGTCTGGAGCTGGTGCGTCTCCTGATCGAGAGAGGCGCCTCAGTGGATGCTGAATGTCACAACGAGCTCACACCACTGCAGTACGCCGCCAAGGAGAACCATTTAACCACCGTCAGCTTCCTGCTCAGGCAGCCAGACAACAACAATGTAAACCTGTTGGAGAAGAGTGACGTAAGTATTACATTGCCACACCCTTTACAGTCTCTGTATACTTACTCTGTGCCATTGAGAATTCAATTTCTGAGATTCAGAAGCTTGAAAGCAAGCTTTTGTGCAGACCTTACATTCTTCCTTGAATATTTTTGACTGTGATTGAGTAGAATTAACACAAGGGGGCAGTATTTTACAGTCTGCCTGCACCTATCTTATACGTACTGTGCATTCGTCATTTTTTTCCATGATAAAAAAAATTACATAAATTAAATGGAGCAGTAATTCATAATATGCACAATCTCTGAGTGTTTCAGATTGTGTTTTAGAGAGAGGTTATGGACAAACCATGGACACATTTTCATACAGAATTAAATATTATTGACATAATCTACCATTTTTTTTTTTTTTTTAAATCGAGGTATTTTTATAAAAACGTTGATGCATGCATTCAATCAGATACATTGCCATTCCAAAAATGGCAGAATAATTCAGACAATTTTGTACGACCACATGATGGCGCGCCTGATTAACTGCTCAAGTGCGAGAGCATTCTACACGATGTTATATGTATAACTGTTATCACAAAGTTGGAGACACACAATTGTTTTGGGTGTCTTTGGATGCAGTAGCATGAAATATTCCCTTGACTTGAACTAGGTGACCCAAACCATAACTACGCTCCTGTGCACAATGCCGGCTCCATAAAGATATACTTTACATTGAGTTGAAGATCTGCTGCTATAAAGCTCCATCCCTATTGAGCAACACCTTTTAGATTTTGTGGAGATTTGTACTCATTCTGACACAAGAGCGTTAGTCAGCGTTCACATTTATCCCAACAGTGTTCAATAGAGTTGAAACTCTATAGCAGGAGATCTTCCACTTCAACCTATGTAAAGCAGATCTTCATGGATCTTTATTGTCATGCTGGAAACTCGTTTAAATTTCCAGTTTGGAAAGGAACCACATATGGATGGGAAACGCAGGTGTCCCAATACTTGTTGTCCATATAGTGTAGGTCTTAAATTGTAAAATCGGTCAAATATTCAGAAAAATCACCCAGAGCTCCCCTATGCTGTAATTGAGTCATTTTGAGGAGAAATATTTGCACTAAATTCTAAATTTCTTTTCAGATACAACGACATTCCTATTTTGAAATTGGCTAGTCATCTGGTGTCCCACATCTTTCTCTTGATGCTCTTCATTTGTACCATTGTCCACCCATTTGGGAGACCGACCTTAGAGTCCCAACTGATTCCAGGATGGTCTGAGTGTCTTCTGCTGATCTGGTTGTGTGGCATGCTGCTATCTGAATATGAGCAAAAAGCTAAGCGTGTCGGTTGGGCCTGGATACGGATGTTCATCTTGTTCTTCTCAGTAGTCGCTCTCCTTTGCCACATATTGGCTGTTGCCTTCCAGTCAAATCCTAAATATTTAATCGATTTCCTGTTTGCCCGCAACGTTCTACTAACGGTTGCGATGAAACTGGCGTTTATACAGCTCTTGGAGTTTCTGATGATCCACCACCTGTTTGGGCCTTGGGCCATCATTATTAAAAACATGATGAGGGACCTGTGCCGCTTTGTCATCATCCTGCTGCTCTTTCACACAGCCTTCTCGTTGAGCTTTACTGCTATCTGCCAGCCTCTGAAGCCAAAACCTAGCTTCCAAAGCAACTATTCAATGAACACGACCTATAGGAATGTCATTGCCTCAGAGATGAATGCTCTGAATTTCACTGGTTTGCTCTTTTTCGCTCTCTTCGGTTTAACTGAACGAAAGGAGATGACGTGTTCAGAGTTCTCTCCTGCCAAAACATCTGGTTTGACTGAACTTGCCTTTGGAATCTACCTGGTGGTGACAGTGGTCGTGCTGCTCAACCTGCTCATCGCCATGCTGAGCAACACCTACCAGTGCATCCAGGATCAGTCGGATACGGAATGGAAGTTTGGTCGTGCTATCCTCATCAGAGATATGAACTGCAAGTCGGAGACTCCCTCCCCGTTCAATCTGCTCACCTTCATCTACTTCAATGCCAAGTCTGCTTACAAACGTGTGGGTAAGAGTCATCCTTGGATACAGAGTTACTGAAGATTGCGCTTATTTTGATTACTTTTTTTTTAAAGAATAACACATCATTGTTGATCTGTTCAGTTGGTGTAGCCCAGAGGTGGAAAGAGTAATAAAATATTCCCCTCAAGTTTTGTTCAAAGTACTGTTAATTTAATACAATTTTACTTAAGTAAAGTTACCGGTTACGATGGTGTTTTAGTGGCACCTAATAAAAAAATAAAAAATTACGAGAACAAAATCATAGCAATACGAGAATATATATATATATATATATATATATATATATATATATATATATATATATATATATATATATGTACACAGTGGAACCCGGTTATCTCGCCCTCGGATACCTCGACAACCCTATTAAGTCGACGTTTTTGAAGTGGAACCACCAAATTCTCGCTTTTTCTAAGCATTTTTTATCGGTTATGTCGACTTTTTTTATGTCGCCGAACCCTAATATCTCGAACACAAGGGGGGAAAAATTTGCCATTTAACGTCGGTTATCTCGGTGCAGCCGCAGAAGAACTCGCAGAAGTGGCGGAATAATCAAGTCTTACAGCTGCTACAGGTGTTGTATTGTATACTGGTGTTAGGCGCGGCACGGAGGCGGAAGCCGGAGTAACGGCAAACAGCATCTTTATTTAACAAAGGCAGAGCCAACACAAAATATCCGCGTAGATCGGGATAATCCGGCAAACGGCAGTCCAATAATAACATCAACGGTGCGTTATCGAGGAAGCGCGGCGCGGAGGAAGCGACGGGGAAGCGTTGAAAGTCCGAGTTGCAGCATAGCGGGTGCAGCATACACACGACCACGCATGAACACATATAATAACGGACCCCGAGTGTGGGTGAGTGAGCGGTTTATATGGGAGCCGGGAGTGAGTGAGTAACGCGCTTCAGCTGTGCATGATTTGCGCTGCGAGCTTGTTAGCACCCGGAGGCAATGACAGCCTCTGAAGGAGGCGTGGCAGGTGGATTCCTGACAACTGGTGAATCTCTGCTGTTAGTTAGTGCACATATGCCTTTTGTTGTTAAATGTTATGCGATGAACGGGAGGCGAAAGCCGCGCTTTCCGCGCGGAACGTGGGATGAGCAAAAGCATAGAATGAACACCGGCAGGATCGAGGTAAATCCACGGTGCGCTTTGGGAAGAAAAGAGTGGCAGTGGGAAGGCACATACCAGGATACGCATGCGCGATAACGACCGCCGTGAACCAACATATACCAACGATAACGGACAGTGAGAGTGTGGAAGTTTAAATAGGAGCTGGTGATGATGATAAACGAGCACCATATGTGCGCGATTGAAGCCGGGGGCTTCAGAGAAAGCGGCGGCACCTGCCACGCCGAAGGGGCGAAGGGGCGTGGCAGGTGGATTCCTGACAGATAAACATGTACTGTATGTATTTTTATAGCATGCCTTCATCAAACAAATCGCAGCAACGCTGTTGTGTAAAAAAAACCTTCAAAAACACGTGCATGCACATTCTCATTTATTAACGCACATCATGTACATAAAGACATTTCAAGCACGTTAATATACTGCCGCCATATTGATTTTCGTTTATCTCGATCATCGGTTACCTCGATGCTTTTTGGCGATGCCCTAGGACATCGACGTAACCGGGTTCCACATATATATATATATATATTCAGCCAGTGCTGCTAAGACTTTATTCTCATAATTTTGACTTTATTTGTTACGAATTTATTCTGGTAAAGTTAATTAAAAAAAAAAAAATTTTACGTAGCACTAAAATTTCCTTGTTACCGGTCTAAAAATCTCCTAAAGAAAAAGTAAAAGTAGCTAATTTATCATTTACTCAGAGTAAATTTTACTATGTTCTTTTTTTAATCAAAGGGGTGGTGTGGGGAATTCTTGTGTAGTTAAAAAATCTCAAATGAGTTGTGATGTTTTTAATTGAAGGAACACCTTGAATGAAAGACCAAAACCAAAATAAATTAATTTAATTCATACAAAAATGAAAATAAAAAACACTATAGTTCATGACTTTGAGTCTAATGTGAGTTACGCCCTTTCGCAAGCAAAAAAACAAAACCAAAAAACTCCTGTTGTGTCGTTTATGATAATGAAACGCATTGACAAACACTGACGCTTTACCTAACCCAGCCCACCACCCCCGCATTAATTTTAATTAAGGATTTTTTACTTAGTAGCGAATATGATTTTAAAAGTAGTCAAGGACAATACTTCAGACAAAAAAAAATAAAAAGTAAAAGTACAATTACAGACTTCTTTAAAAAGTAGAAGTAACTACAAAAAACTACTCAATTACAGTAAATGTCCTGTAGTTCATTACTTTCCACCTCTGGAGTAGCAATGACTATGATGAAAAGATGTTGAATATAATGCATGCATGTACTCTACAGGAAAACTGTGTTCAGTGAACAGGCAGAATATTAAAAGGGACGAGGAGGCAGGAGAAGGTAGCACTGAAACCCACTTTCTAGACACAGTGGCTCAAACTTCTTTTCTTGGGATCTTGGGAAACCAAACCTCCAGTCAGGGTGAGTATCCCCTATTTATATATGTTACCTTTTCATCTCCCAAGCTCTATTTTCCAGTTTCTTTTCACCTCCTAAAATATGCCAAGAGGTCAATTAAATATGCCAGGAGGTAAATTAACTATACTAAAATGTGTAAGTGTGTGTGTGTGTGTGTGTGTGTGCTTGCTGAGTTTTAATTAACTCAGTTTATGTGAAAAGATTCTAATGTTAATCTCAGCGCACTGATCTACTAATAGAATGATATTAAAAACTCAAACACTGATTAATATTTAATAAGATTTTCAGGAGCCCAAAACCTTCTTTTAAACTACTTTATAAAAATTGCTGAACTGTATGTTGGTGAACAGTAGATACACCAATCGCCGATCAAAACAAGTTTAAAACAGAGCGTGCACTCAACCCTGATTGGTGACTCGCTGTGTGCTTGCCAGTTAAGATT